>NC_043992.1:15955058-16160058 GCF_902150065.1 Myripristis murdjan
CTGCACCAGCTCCAGTTAGCTAGCTAGCCAAGGGCACGGACAGCAGGTCTCCCACTGCTGAAGATTACAGGTTTATAGTCGGACAATCTCAAACATTTCTACCCGCCAATCTGCTGCAATAACAATCTGCAAATATGATCTCCACTCTCAATAATAATTTTGTCGGCTACTTCACCTAGAGGAAGAAGTCACAGAGTGAGGAAGTTTAGAAATGAATTCATGAGCTCATTCTTGCCACCTTACTATACTGATGCAAGTATAGTGTAACTGAGTGCTAGATTGAATTAATTTGTGAGCTAGTTTGGCTTGCATAAAGCGGGGTTATGTCAGCCCAAGTTTGTCACGACCGAGGTTGTGCTTGTCTGACTGTGACAACTCCAGGAAATTCTGGGGAACAGGGAAGTCTTATGACAATTTAAAGCTGCATTAGGCAAGATTGTTATGTAAAAATGCTGCTGTCTTGTCAGTCTACATCATGAAGTGGGGCTGTAACAGATAAGAGCACCCAATACCCCCAAAATACTGCAGATTTGCCTATTTGCCTAAATATAATTCTAGTGTCGGATAGGAAGTGGCAAAATCAAAACTTAACAGTAAAGTACAAAATTTGCTGCTAAAGAACAGCAAGCCAGTGTTCCATCCGGAGGGAACTGGACCTCATCACCACCTCCACAAGTCACCAAGAAAGAGCACGTTCATTGATATCACATTAAATGATTTCCAGGTTTTGCGGTCTTCCAACTTCAAACAGTTTGCTCTGCCATCTGTGGCTGTCAACATGCAAAGTTGCCTGGTGCATCTTTTAAAAGTTGTACAGGAATGTCTTTGAGGACGCTGACAGTGCCCTACGATTCAGAGTCATTGTCAATAATTCAATCTAGTCCACAGAGTGAGCCTTTCATCAGTTGTCAATGCAGCAAACAGGTTTTTGTCTCTTGATAAAATCAGTGTAGATAAGTATCCTAGTTTCTGGTTTGTTCATGCCTGCGATTGAAGGGATACTGTACACTGTATGTGTCTGTTGCTGAGTAGATTTTCACGTGAATCAAATGAAGATTTGTTTGCCACACACTTGTTCCTCTCTTACAATCATTTCTGCTGTGGTATTGACTCTTTGGTCTGCACAGCACTTTTATGAAAGAAAAATGTCACTCTCTGTACTTTAGGCAGATGTCACTACTCGGCATGAAATCAAAGGCTCAGCATCCAAACGCAAGCACAAATGAAGGGCACAGGGATACACTCATGCACCTGTGCATGTGCACACATACATCACATTATGCCACCAGCTTCCTATTCTCTCGTTCATGACTGATGCAATTAATATTTCATGATTCGGTCAGTGTCAGCCAGAAATGTAGCACACAGAGAGCTAAGGTTTCTGTTGCCAAAAACAATTTGGAACTTATTGCTAAATATGGATTTTCAGGTGATGGGAAAATTGCATCATATTTTATCAGTAGTGAACTCTCTCAAAATGTTCCTGAGGATAGATGCACCTATGAACATTGCCACTGGAAGGTGAACTGTACAGGATTCAACAGGATTCTTCTGGTTTAATTAGTTTTGGCCCTGGTAGTTAAGTGTATACCAGGCGACCAATATTCCATAAGGCTTAGACTCAAGAGATTCAATGATTTTACCTCACCTATACAGAACTCGCAGATGCAGTCATTTTGCAGGATATCTTCAAATAATGCTACTGTGTAATTACCAGCACAGATTGATGACCACATGGGAGAACAACTCATTTAAAGTTGACATTCCAGACACACAGGCCCTAAAAAAGGCTGACGTATGCTTTGAATGATTAAAACTAATGGGAACATGAACGCAATACTTATTACAGTACTGTATACACAATATAGTGAAACATTCAGAAAGAACATATATCCACTTATTGATTCCCCGTCCTTTGCTGATGGATTTTGCTCCTGCTTTTTCATTCATTTCGTTGCTACTATTTCCCTCCATTTGGCCAGCTATAGTATTGTATTCTGTATTCTGAGTATTCACAAAAGAACTGCGCTGATCTTTTATGTACATGTAGAGCATATATTAAGTGTACAAAATGCAATGTATAATAAAACAAAGAGGTCAAACATGGCTAATCAAAAAACAGCATACTGCAGCATACCCTATTATATTTATTGATTTCTTGGTATACCAGAATGCTCTACTTTACATAAAGCCCATACATGCACAATCTTGCAGTTCAACAGGAAAGTTTTGCACCACTAGCACGGTGCCAGAATACAGCACCTTATTCAGAACAAATAAATCAAACACACTTTATTTTCAAATAGGATGGACTCAGAGAACGGTTCATATCAAACACTGTCTAAGTAGCATAGACAAGATTCCTTCGTTAGCGACTCTATCAAGTCTCAGAGCCGGCTACTTTCTTTTATGTGGAAATTCTGTATTTTTCCCCCTCCTTCATGTCCATCCTATCAAATCCTATAGCAATGGAGTTTGGCCCCAATTAAGCCAGTTTTTCAAATGTACAAAGTGTGAAACTGTCCTCAGAGGTAGAGATTTCATGTTTTGACCTATTCATAGTGGACTAATTATAAAGTTGGCTGAAAAGGCAGGCCGAATTATTCAGCACTGACATTGTCTCTAATAGAAAGAAAGACAACTCGGCACACCAATTCCGCTTCTTCAAAAATCTTTCTGAGGACAAAAAGGAATGATAGAACAAAAATACAAAGCCTTAAATGATTGAAATCCATTCAAAACCCACAGGTCATCACAAGCACAGTAGGAAGGTGAAAAATGAGATCTAAGAATCTGGTGAGAAACATTTTGAACTACAACCATAAAAAACAGCTCACTCATTGAGAGCCATGCTCCCGCCTAATGATTCCTTCTAGTTCATTATACAAATACTTTAGATGACTAATTCACAGAGAGCTTTACCCCTGAACTCAGTTATTCTATTCACAGAAAGTGATTACCTAGTGATTGCCTTTGCATATAACCATTTAATAAGTCATGTCTATTACTTTAATTACTGGTAATGGATTCAGGGATCATTAATAGTTTCTATAGAGCTTTGTGCATTTTTGACTACATGCCACAAACATTATCATGCCACATATATATATATATATATATATATATATATATATATATATATATATATATATATATAAAACAATTGTCATTGTTATTCAGTGCATGCTATTTGATCCAATGGCAGTTGTTCCTAAAATGGCAACTTTTGAATATTTAGCTTCTGTTGAACAAGCCCAGACTGTTTCATCTTATGAGCATCAAGCTTTGAGATTGCGTTCTCAGGATGACAGTGCAGTCACCAAAGACATTAAAAGCGCTGTTGTCTGCAACATGGATCCACATCGTTCCATACTGGGTGTTCTTAAAGTCTCAGAGGTACGGCTGATGTGTTTTTAACACGCCCCTTGCCTTGCTCTTCCTTTCTCATCATCTTAATAATGCCCCAATGGTCTCATATCAAAATGATTAGGCTAAAGCAATAGGCTGAATTGCATGTTGAATCAAAACAGATGTCTCCAACTTCAACTCTGTTTTAACATAAAAAAGAGACTGCTCTAGTTTCTAGGGATCTGCATTAGTTTGTAAAAGAGAATGATATTGTAAGCATATAAAAGACATAATCTTTGATCGACTACAGGGACTAGTATCAAGGTGTCACAAAAGACCAAAGAACAAGACAACTCTTTAAATCTATTTTTGTCAGCATCAGCATCATTTTAAAGCATTGCCAAGAGTGCTGTTAAGATTTTTTTGTTTGTTTGTTTTGATTGCTTTTTTTTTTTTTTCGCCTTTTGGAGGGTGGTAGTCTTGTGAAGCACAGACAAATATGACACACTATTCACAAAGAAAGAAGCAATTTTAAAAGTGACACAGAACTGTCAAACTCACAAGTCAAAACAAAGTCTGGAGATCAAGTATTTCTGCCCATCAGCTGCAAAGGCGTGAAAATGAGACTTGCCTATGTTCCATATGGATACACAATTTACCATAATAGTAAGGTTCAGAAATAAAAGACCCAACACATCAGTACATCACCAGGCCCGGGTCATTAAAATCTGTTTTTGCATTACTTCTCAAAGTGAGATTTGGCCAATTCACAGCATCAGCCTTGACTTGGCATTGAAGACTATGGTCATCTATCACTACTGCATTCTGTATTCTGCTACCCTGAGATTAGAAAATCGTCCAATCTAGTGATTCATTAGATGCTGGGTATGTGCAGTTTGATGGCCGGCTGATTGATTGCTTTTCTTTCACAGAGCTGTGAGTTGTCTAACTTTGCCAGCATCTGCGTTGACTGGAATTGGCTGTGAGTGAAAAATAAATAAATAATGAAATCACAAAGATAGATTTGCAACAGTCTCACATTATTGGGCAATTTCTGGTAATAATGGCTCTGGTGAAACACTTGAAAATAACTCATTTCATCCCACACAGCACAGCGGAGAACAAGGACTTTGTAATCATGGAGTGAACACTTAACTGAATCAGTGCTGCATTCACCAATGAGTCTCTCTAGCTCCAAGCATTTAATTCACTGGCTCACAAAAACCACCTCTCTTCCCCAATTATTCACATACTCAATGAAAATTTAAACATTTACGATAGAAAACACTGTTAAACACTGCTTGTGTTTAACAATGCTGTGTTGAACATGACTTTCAACATGAACAACGCAGCCTGAAATTTGTAGAGCGACTCTAGTGAGTATAACTTGAATCCAGTGCTGGGCTGTGGGAAAGATAGAAGAAGAAGGAGATGAAGAAAAAGAGGAAGAAGGAGAATGAGGAGGAGGAAGAAAGGAAGAAGAGAAAATGTTGCATGTCTTCAACTTGCACAGCTGGAATGTATGTCTATCAAAAATCTTGTAACTCCAGTTAAAATCCCCCTCCATTATTTTTTCCATTATTTATGACCTCTGGTGGCATTTTTCATAGGATTACTTTAAAGAAATTGTGTTTGGAGCTCAAATTACCCAGCAAGTAACTTAAGGAAAAGTAGTGATTAATGTTTTAGCTTACCCGCTCCATCCCAGAGGGAAGGGAGAGATTAAGTTGCGATCTAACTAGCTCACTACAACTACAAAAATACTTAAGAGGGAAAGACAGTGATGAAGAGGGAGAGAGGAGAAGAGGGAAGAAGAGATGAAAGAATGAACAATCTGGCAGATGAAAAGGAGAGGGAACAAATAAAAATGGTAGAATGGTGACCAGTTTATTCATTCAGTCTTATTTCAACATTAGAGAGACACAAAACACTGTCAGTTTTATCCTTGAGTCTGACTGTTTTTTTTTTTTTTTTTTTTTTTTTTTTCCAGCCAGGCTGAGAGTTGCGTTAGAGCCTTAATCTCCTCCCTCACAAGTTAACAAATCCATTCCTTTTCCGACAAGGTTAACACTTTGAGGGGCACCCGAAGCAAAAAAATAGTTAAGGACGCTCTTGAGTGCATGCTGAAGATATCTCTCCCTCACTTTTAATCCCCTTTTAGTAAACACAATGAATTTGGCAGAGGGCTGAATTATTCAGTTGTTAAAAGAAAGAGAACATTTCCTTACTGTATGCTATGTGAATCAAACAAGCTTCCTGGTAGTTAAATTAATGGTCTGCATGGCATTTCTTTGTCCCCCGTTCTTCTCTTAAAATTTGGCCAACATGCCACTCATATTTAATTCTCTTTGTTACAGTCATCATAACTACTCTGGAGAGAAAACACTGGAGAGAGAGAGAGAGAGCGCGCGGAGAACAAAAGAGAACAAAAGAAAGCAAAGGACTTCAGAAGCCAGCTATTCCAAAAATAATATCAGTGCAAACTACTGAGCTACTTGCTGAGCAGTTTTCAACAGCCTACATTTAGCTGAACTTTCAGTATGGCTGATGCTATGACATTCACACTAACTTCTATAGTTTCAGTAACAACACATTTTTTTCCCACTAACACAGGTCTTGCTCTGCATTATTTCATTATTACAAGCTTTTCAGCATCTGCGATTGCAGGCCTGTCCATTGTGATTACAACACACTGGATCCACGTGCATTTGCTGACTGTGTCTACAGGGTAGCTGGTGAAATTTAACAGCAAGCAAATCTTATTTGTCAATCTAGGTGCTCCCTGCTGAAATTTCCGACATCTGTCTAACCAGACCATCATTACCCTCAGAACTGACCCTCCTCATTAGAACAGATGGAGACAACAACCCCCTGTCTCACACATATGGATTTACACAGGTGTGAGTTTGTGTGTGTGTGTGTGTGTGTGTGTGTGTGTGTCTCACTGTGTTCTTTAATCTACTTGTGAGGACTGAACCCCTCATAAGGATAGAAAAGTGAGAAAAATCCTCCAGAGTAAGGAAATTCTGCTGGCCCTTACCTCTACAAAGGGTTATACTAGGGCTACAGCTTTGGTTTATATTTAAGCTTAAAACAGGTTAACTTTGAAGTATCATCTGTGACATTTTCATATAAATAAATGTCCATTTTGTTGCTCTCTGTTACTCTGTGATATAATATAATGATTCAGTCTGCTCATAAAAGCTTTCACATTTGCTCCCTGTCTGGAGGGTATTTTCCGGCTTGCAGTTCGTCTGGAATAAACAGAAGAAGAGCTGGGCAGTTAGCATGGGCAGTGATAGCCACCATGACTGAACAGACCAGGAAAAGAGCGCCACTTGCTGAAAGAAGTGATCTCTGGGAGGCGCAGTGCAAAATCACCACAGCAGCAAAGACCATTAGACCAGTACTATTTTGTTGATCAGCATAACATCATCAGCACAATACTACTACAATTACTACAACAACAACTACTACTACTACTAAGAATAATATTACTAACAATAATAATAATGATAAAAAAGAAGATGAAAAGAAAGGAGGAGAATTTTCAAATAGCAAGTTTTTAAAAACAGTTGCAAAGATATTCCTGAGGATATGAAACAAAAAAAGCCACCAAAACCAGAAACCTGACTCTTCCATATTACCACTTAAAGTTAAGGTAAAGATTGTGTGTGTTTGTATGACCCATCTCCCAAGAGAAACACATGTGTATGGCAAATCCCAATGGAGGATAGGAAGTAGATTACTTTAGTTAACAGGGTGGCTGGTTCAGGCCATGAGCTGGGTCATACAGTACAGTACCTGCCAATGACCACCAACCCACAGATGGAGCCTGTGGGTTGAACTGTACTCTCCAGGGAGCAAATCAACAGCGTACAGGAAGCAAAGCGTGGCCTCTGTGTGGATCTGTGGGTGGCGATTCAGAAGCCCTGACAGCGACCTCAGCTGAGCTGCGGCCCGACTGAGGCCAATCACAGGCCACTGGAGCGAAAGAACTTGAGGGCACGATTCCCCGTCTTGCAGCTGTCCAAAATAAGCCTTTTTTTCCATGTGGTTGCACTTTGCTCATCACTCAAATGTAAATTGTATTTTTTTTGTGTTTTCCTTTTCAGTTCTAAATCAAATTTGACACCTAAGGCGAGTCCCAAAAGACCAAATTACAGTGACAAAGTGAATCAAAGAGCAAGAGAAACTGCTAGACTTCTGTCACATTAGTTGTCTGTGTGGGGTTTGTTATGGGTTGAGTTTAACAACTGACTGAAAGCAAATAACTAGTGTTTTCTATTTTAGCGTACAATTTCACGCATTTACTGAAAAATTATATCCCTAAGGTGGCTAAATATGTACTGATTGCTAATGTTTTGACATGTGTGTGCCTGTGTGCGCTTGCGTGCATGTAATTGCAGATAAACGCCTTTGTGTTGGTTCTTTCGGGAAACTTCTTTTTTTTTTTTTTTCCACAATGGCAGAGCAAACTGTGACTCATATGAGCAAGGACTTAAATATCTAGTTCCAGGTCAAGGCAACCCACTCATAAAAAAGGTTTTATATACAGGCAGAAACAGTTGTGGGATCAAATCTTTATGTCCCTATCATTCAACTAGTTTACACACCTCAAGAAGTATAGCGCCACTCTGTTCTTTCTTTTTTGAAATTTGTGCCAAGGGTACGATCCGGTGCAGCTGAGAGGAAGATATGGAGGGAAAGAATAATTATTGAAAGGACGCGATGAATATGGAACACAAAGCCATAGACCAAGACTGAAATTCTGCCTCATGAGGTATCTGTTGGTATAGTTTGAATAAGAGACTTAAAAGACTGTAATTCTCAGCATTCACACTAAAGTCTGTGATGTTAATTACTTGGTTGCAGTAGCAGAATTTTAAGTAATGCCAAGGGTGCTAGAATGCTGGAATTACCTGAGGATGACTCGGTGTAAGCGAGATGCAGTCAGTTTCCTTATCCTTTGAGTATATTCCTGGAATTATGTATATTTTTTTTCTCACCAGAGCAGATAATATTAATGTTAATGCTTGTGTTAACAAAAGACACATCATGTGGATTTAATAGAGTTTTTCCCCAGTGTTACATACAAAATCTATCTGAAGAGGTAAAAATAATCATCTGAATTTTATCATTCCAAAGTATATAAAATAGATCCCACTGGTAAAAGCATAAACACTGCAAAAAAAAAAAAAAAAAAAAAAAAAAAAAAAAAAAGATATCCCAGCCATTTTCTATACCTGCTTCTACCTATTCAGAGTCACAAATGGCAGGAGATTATCCCAGCATGCACTGGGTAGAAGGCACAGAAACACCCTGGACACATCGCCAGTCCATCAAAAGGCAAACACACATGCAAACACACTCACACATTCATACCAGGCAATTACCTGGCCTGCATGGCTTTGGACTTTGGGAGGAAACATGCAAACTCAAGAACTGTCAACAAGCCACACACACACGCGCACACACACACACACACACACACACACACACACACACACACACACACACACACATATGCACAAAACAACAACAAAAAAAGTGAAATATCTTGATATATTTCCACATCATTTGACACTGCTGCCAAACACAGCACAAAATATTGCCTGTATTTACCTTTGTGCTCTGCTAAGGATTGGTGCTTAATGTGGGACTTGTGCAACAGCACCACCTGCACCCCTGTCAACGGGACTTCTGCCCCTGACCAGGGCTGAGATTCAAACCCAGCACCACGAGCCACTATGCCAACCCCTATGCAAATTATTTAATTTAATATTAAAGCTTAAAATCTTACTTGTCCCACTGATGAAGACAATGGGGTGAGATGGTGCCAGTCAGATGTGTAATTTCCCTTGTTTTCAGTGCCAGTCAACATGTTGTTTATACCATTTCCTTGAATTATAATTTTCTTGGTTACTGGAGTGTTTTCTGAGGTTTTTGCTTTGTTTTAGGGCACTGATACAGGAAATTTGGAAAATTAAGTCATAAAATGTACAATGTACTTTTTTATAGCACAAGTGAAACCACAGTTGTGCAGTGTGTAACTTCACATGACCTTTTTTTTTGCAAGACATTATGCCCACCAGATGCTTAGGTTATCTGCCTCACTAGGAATCCAGTCAAGAGTGACATCTCCCCTGAGACCACCACAAGCTGCGCTGGATGTAAGTGTACTTCTTGGCCTGTTAGTGTTGCTGTGGTGTAGGGCCAATCAGTTTCATTTTGTGTACACAGCATATCAATGTAAAAACACATTATTCCCCAGAGGTTCATGAAAGTTGACCAAGATATTGACCTTAGGCTTAGGGCCCTGTTAGCCTGGTGGTGGCACTGTGTGGGCCAGTCAGGTTTATATTCACAATACAGGACCTCAGAGTCAAAATCCATCATTGCCCCAAGTTTCAGCCAAAACAGGCTAGCAGAGGCTCAGAAATTGCACATGATGTACAGAGCCCTGCCTGTAATCCATTCCTGCCTCTTTGATTGTGGTTAGTTGGTTTTCATTTGTCTTTTAGTAACAGTAAGTGACAGGTTTATTTTTCAAATGGTGGTTATCTCATTATGAAATAAAGCTACTCGTGAGAAGTGTTTGCCAAAATGCATGGCGCAACTTAATACATCATAGGGTATAAATGAAACATTAGCTGATAAGAGTTCAGGCCTGTATCCATGTCTGGCTACATATCCTCAGCTCATTTCCAGAGAGATCAAAATCATCCCGGGTGCTTATGCCCAGCACACTGAGTGGCTAAGTTCATTTCGAAAACTGCATGTCAATTTGGTAGAAGTTTCTCTACAAATGACTCATATAAAATCACCATCTCCAAAAAAGACAGTCCTGCTCCACTGGGAGAGCTGCTATTCTGCGGTCTCTCTGGTTGGCTCTCCATGTTCTGAATCTTGTCTGTTACACTGAGGCAGGCAGGCTAGGAAAGTGCCTGGGGACAGCAGCTGTCTTCTCTTGGAGCAATGCTGCAATTGAGCTGAACTATCATAGATCAGGAAGTCAATATCATCAGCCTGCTCTTAAAAGAGATGGACCATATGTCAGAAGTGGCCTTTGCTGTCATGATATGTAGACTGTGCAGTGGTATCTAGATGTACAGTGGGCAATTAGCTTACAGCAGTAAGGGATTGACGACGTCATAATTATTTAATTTGTGAGGGGAAGGTCTGAATGTGCAGTCTTAGAACAGATGAGGAATGGGTAACATAATGACTATGTTGCTGAAAGTCCTCGCTGGAGAGGCTTGAGGCTATTATATTCAGAGCTGCCCGCTAATCTTCAGCAGAAATCTCATTAACGTAAGTGCAGTGTTGCACAGCAAACACAAGCAACAGATGCAAATAAAGCTGTAAATAATCTATGGCACAGCATGGGTTTCATGCATGGGGCCTCCACTTCTAGACTCTATGAATTATGGAACTGCTTTGAGTCTTAATGTTCTCAAGTCTGATTCAAAATCCTATTGCAACAAACAATGAAGAATGTATTTATCTTCAGTGCAGCATTTTATGGATGTAACTGGTCCTGAGTGGCTTGGCTGGTGCAGTTCATGGTCCATAGATCCATATCTCTAATGGAAATGTACATCAAAATGGGAACATGTGAGGGTGCTATGCTGTGCTTTCATTTCAGTAAAAACAATTGCTAAGTGTTATACATTACGGGGGAAGTCGGAAGGAAGGCAACTTGGGTGTGTTCAGTTCAATGTAAATATTAAAAGATTTATAGTGTTTATTCCAAAGGTAAAGTGATGTATGTTGCACATTAAGAGGGGAACTGCAAAAAGACATCAACCAACAGAATCTCTGCCTAAAGAATGTTCTGTTGTGAGTTGCAGTTTGAGTGTGCATGTGTTTCAATGTTTTGCAGAAATGAAAGAGAGAAACCATTATACTACACTGTATGTGAACTGATTCACATCATCCTTCCTATTCTGACACTATAGCTCACTGCAGAGAAGTGTGCCAGCAATGTGTAACACAGTCAGACATTGTTTACCAATAAGGATTCTTTGCTATGGCAACGAGACTGGAACAGTGCAGGTGTACGTAGCTGCACAGATGTGTGGATGAATGAATGAATGGATGGATGGATGGATGGATATGTGAATGGATGAGCAGAGGAGATTGTGGCTGGTTGGATGGATGATTAAAGAGAAGACATCTGTGCTTGCCAAGTAAAAAAAAGGAAGACTGCATGTGGGTGCTGCAGATATAGTAGCACTTAATTTACATAGAGAAAAACGGAAAATGAAAAGTCTCTGTGGTGCCGCAATGGCTATTTCTGCTATGGTGAGCACGTGTGTACGTGTGTATGTGTGTATAAGAGAGAGAGAATGCATGTTCCCACTAATGCATGTGTGTGAGGGTTTGCAGCTTTTATCTACACATGTGCAGCAGCAGAAAGGCTTGGAAGATGTGATCACATGGGACTTGTTACCTCAATTGGAAAACGGCACAGGAATGCGCTTGATTTCAAAAGGAGATACTGTGCTTACCATTTAGAAACCGTGATACCCGAGCACCAAGAGCAAAAAACTGTAGTGGTTATATTACTTTTAAAAGGAGAGTCAGTGGTTTAAAGTCCTCGGTTGACAAAATGACCCCCCACCCCCCACCACCATAAAATGTATCCTGTTTATACTGTGACATTTTTGGGGATAGTCCCGGTTTTCAATGGGATGATGCAGCAAAATGTTAAGTTGATCAGTTGGGAGGGCCATGCACTCATTGGATTTCACAAGATGTCAGTAGTTTTTAGCTCTGTGAATCTTTGAGTACACTCTTTGTATGTGTGGACACATTTGCCTTGTGGGATAAAATGTACATGGGATAAAAAATAAAAAAAAATCCGCCACAGAAGAAGAATAGCCATCTTGCGACTAAATCAGACTCTCTTGCTTTCTTCTGCTCTCATATATCCATTTATGTCTCATTTCTCTGCCGAGTTCCATTAAAAACAAACAAACAAAAAAAACATTCTCTTGGGTTCCATGAGAGTAAATAAAAAGTCATAATTAGCTCATTGGGGGAGTCGCATGCATACATTTGCGGGATCATTCTGATTTCAAATGGGTTTATCGTCCATGAAATTGCATATAATGGGAATTTGTCAATGGCTTATGCTCTGATTGTATTTCCCTAAGCAGAAGCGGAGACAGACAGAATGAAAGAGTCATAGCAATAGTGGTGGGTGGCGGGGGTGCATGGGGGGGTTGTAGACAGGCGTATTCAAGCACCATTTGTGTCTGCCATGCTATTATGTCCCCATTACACTCCTCATAATCACGTTGGGAGAGAGGGGAATTTGAGAGGAGAGGAGGGGTAGGGGGGAGGCGAAGCGTCTTGTTTACAAACCAAATCTATGTTCTCCCAAAGCGAGACACATCAGAAATGGTGGACATATCAGATGACAGCGATTTGAATAACAAAGCAAAAACAGTCGCATAAATCAATGAATCCTTTCGGCCCTGAATATTAAACAAGCTGGAAGCCGCTGAGACCGACATCCTCCGCTGAACCTCTTGGTCTGACGTCCTGGAGCACTTCACCTCATCTCACCCTCAGTGTCTTTCACACGTCCTATATCCCATCCTCTCTTTGAAGTGCCATCTCTTTGTACTTCCTATTGGCTAAAGCTCTGTACAGCTGCTCACCCCCACGGCCACCCACTTGATTCCTCCTTTGCAGCCAAACAGCCGGACCTCGGCCAGTTCAGTGGCCCGGCCTCATTTATTTATGGCTCGCCCCTGAGATCCGGCTCTACACCGGTCTGATCCCGGCTGCCCACCCCACCCCCCTCGCCCACCCTCACACCCCTACCTACACGCTCGCACCCTGCCCCCCAGCTCAGCTCAGCTATTTCCCCGGCTCTTTAAAAGTTCACCCTATCTGAAAGACAGCATCAAGCCCTGGCTTAGCCACAGTCCATGCCGACACCCTCTGCATTTCAAAGTAGCAATGCAGAGAGAGTGAGTTAGAGAGAGAGAGAGAGAGAGAGAGAGAGAGAGAGAAAGAGAAAGAGAAAGAGAGAGAAAGAGAGAGAGAGAGGGAGAGGGAGAGGGAGAGAGAGCAAGGGGAAGAGAGAGAGAGAGAGAGAGAAAGAGGGAGAGAGAGAGAGAGAGAGAGAGAGAGAGAGACTGGAGTGTCTTTCCACACAACATTGGCTGGCGTGTTCTTCCACACAAACACACAAAGCAATAAACACACACAAAGATGAGTAAATATACACACAGAGACACACACATGGTACACACACAAAAGTCCACACACATACGCCCACTTAAATATTAGCATACATACACTGACACACACTCAAATACACACACATGCACACACCCCTCTCACTGCTGGATTAGCTTGCCCTTTATTGTACTAACACAATCAGAAAAGCAGTAATACCACGGTGCAGAGAGCTACAGCCGCTGTTCAGGGAACAACTCCATAACCCCACAGGCCCTCCACCAGTTCACTCACGCACATACACACACACACACACACACACATACATGCAAAAAACACACACACATCAAGAGGAACATATTAGGGAGGGAGAGCTCTTGCTAAGAGCACCTGGTGTTCTCATAATGTCAGAGGCAGATACAGGCTGGCAACCTGTTTTCCATCGTAGGTGGGTATAAAAGAACGTGTGTGCATGTTTGTGTGTGTGTGTGTGTGTGTGTGTGTGTGTGTGTGTGTGCGTGCGTGCGCCCGCTTTCATCTGTACAAGTAACTTCATGTAAGTGAGAGAGCTATTACAGGCCTGATATCTGTGTCGGTTCAATAGTCTGTTGACACCAGCGAGACAACTGTGTCATCTCCTCTGATGTCTGCCTGGCAGGTTTAAAGGTAGCACTCACCCAAAATTACATGCATTATTGGAATCAGAATTATTGGGCTGCAGAGCATTACTCATCACGGAGAGTTACCCGTGAGAATACACATAAAGTTGGGATGAGTAAGCTGCGATTCTGAATCCATTTGGCCATATCCACACAGATTCTTGATGGGTCTGATCTTCACTAGTAGACAACAGGGTGTTTGCCACTTTGAAACATTTTAAAGCCCAAGAATACATGCAAAGCTGTTGCTCAGATGTTACATGTTCTTAATCAATATGTTTTAAAGAGAAAAAAAATATATAAATAAAAGTCTTCAGCCTCACAAATTAAAGCATAAACAAAGCAGGGCAGCAGTATTTCAGCAGAAGGAGTCATGCTGGAATTACGGACTGACACTTTGAAGATTATTTTTATGGCTTATCTGCTTTATTGGACACATGCTGTGTACAGTAATGAGGAACAGTGGAGAGAGGGGGATCAAATGCATGATACATCATAGGCTTGATGCACCTTATGAATACATGCTATGCACCACTATCTGCCACTCTGTGCTCCACATTTTGACTTTTTTTGTGTGTGTGATATTAGCTACTGAATCAAAACTGATCAACTCATCTCACTGGGGTCTGACCCCATCAGCTGGAGTTACCAAGTGTGCCCACTGTAGATTAAGCTGATTTGGGTGAGTTGTGCTTGTGTGGTTAAGACTTGTAAAGTATTGAGGAAGATTTTTGCGTGCAAGTGCAATGGGGAAATCAAATGAAATCTAATTGCATCCTTAACTGCTCCATTGTACCCACCCAGCAATGGCCCTGCAGTGCAAGCATGCATCCTCAAGGACTTGGATTCCTTCCGGCGCTTTAATATTACGATGCCTTTGATTTATCATTTATCATCAATTTGGAAATTAAGTCTCGCCACGTTTGAAACTGCTACACCCGATTAGAATAGCCATCAGTATTAGATTCACTCGCCACCTTATGGGCCTCCGCAGGAAATGAATGAGAGGAGAGAGAGAGAGAGCCGCAGATGGAGGTAGGGAAGAGAGATAGAAAGATAAAAAGGAAGGAATAGATGGATAAAACGTGATGGATATTGACAGTGAGGGATAGGGGCAGAGAAGCTCGATGGATCAGAGAGGAGGTAAGGGAGACGGGGAGAGAGCGAGAGACTGAGAGGGAAGGTAGAGCGAAGGAAAGGCAGATGGAAAGAGAGCATAAAACAGCAAGGTGTGGGAGAGGAGAAAGACAAAATGAGACAGTAAGCAGGGAGGGAAAGACAGCATAAGAGAGGGAGAGGGGAGAAGAAGAAAGAGAAGGAAAGTCTGTGGGAGATACCAAGGCAGAGAGGTGTGATGTGGTCTGACATTAGCTAACCCTCTGGATCCAATCCCACCCCCGTCACTCAGAAAAGCAGAGTGCTCTTCTTTGATCCTGAACACTTTGAACATTCTGTCAGCCTTGTACTTTTACACCAAAGAAGAAGAAGAGGAGGGGAAAAAAGAGAAAAAGGAACACCTCTATGGGAGATGAGATGCTTGTATGCCACTCCACTAACACTCATCCTTTTGCCTTCATTCTTGCCATGTTTTGATTTTCTGCATGTGATGTAAGGAAGAGGAAATCTGAGCAG
The DNA here is from genome assembly GCF_902150065.1 of Myripristis murdjan. Classification (NCBI taxonomy): domain Eukaryota; kingdom Metazoa; phylum Chordata; class Actinopteri; order Holocentriformes; family Holocentridae; genus Myripristis; species Myripristis murdjan. Next base: position 15,970,895 of record NC_043992.1, read on the forward strand.
AGAGCTATTGACAGGGGGGCAGAGGGAAGAGAGCGAACGGCGTGATATAGAGCGATAACGAAAAAGACAAAGAAAAGCTGACAGAGACTGAGAGCAAGACTATAATGCAGAGGAAGAAAAATACAGAAACATTTTTTTTTTCTCAAAAGTGAGGCATAATTGAAGAACAAGAGTCCCCTCCAGCATCCCTGGTGGACTCCAATATCTCTCCGTCTCTCTCTGTCTTCCTTTCATGTTTTTATTTTTTTATTTTTTCTTGGCTCTTCTTAGTGACAATGAGCGTGTGTCTTTTAAAGAGACGGAACAAAAAGGCGCTGATGATTACATTGCCTGCTAGCAGCTACCACAGGCATAATCACAGCCTGCCAGACCCTCCTATGCCTGCAGTGTGTTAAATACACACACAGAAACACACACACACACACACACACATACACATACACTGTGCACAAACACTGAGACCCCATCGCTCATCATTTGTCAAGTTTGAGTCAGAGGGAGTTCTGCTGTTCCGATGTGTTCTCTTCTGTTCTGCTCTGATCTGTTCAGTTCAGCTCTAATCTATTCAAATCTGTCCTGTTGTAATCTTTTTTGTTCTAATCTGTTTGTACTTGTCTGTTCCATTCTAATCTGTTGTGTTGTGTTTGGTTGAAATCTTTTTTCCATTCTAATCTGTTCTGTCCCACTCTAATCTGTTCCTTTCTAATCTGCTCTGTTCTGCTATAATCTGTCCTGCTCCACTCTGTTCCGTTCTCATGTGTTCCTGTTCCTTTCTAATCCGTTTGTTCTGCTCTGATCTTTTCTAATCTGCTCTGTTCCATTCTGATCTGTTCTGTTGTAATCTGTTCTCGTTCCATTCCAATCTGTAGTGTTCTCTTCTTTTCTATTTTTTCATTCTAATTTGTTTGTTTTCTTCTGATCAGTCCCAATCTGTTGTGTTCCGTTCTAATCTGTTCTGTCCTTATCTGTTCTGCTCTAATCTGATACGTTCTAGTCTCTTCGGTTCCATTCTAATCTGTTGTCCTCTCTTCTACAATGCTGCATTCTGCTCTATTTTTCGTATTTTTTTCTTATCTTTAATCTGTTCCATTCTAATCTGTTCTGTTCTACACTGTTCTGTTCTGTTTTGTTCTGGTCTAATCTGTTCTGTTCTAACCTGTTCTCCTCTCTTCTATAATGTTGCATTCTGCTCTATTTTTCTTCTTCTTCTTCTTCTTCTTCTTCTTCTTCTTCTTCTTCTTCTTCTTCTTCTTCTTTTTTTTTTTTTTAGCTCTAATCTGTTCTGTTCCATTATAATCTGTTCTGTTCTAATCTGTTCCGTTCCACACTGGTCTGTGCTGTTCTGTGCTGTTCTAATCTGGTCTAATCTGTTCTGTTCTAACCTGTTCTCCTCTCTTCTACAATGTTGCATTCTGCTCTGTTTTGCTCTGTTCTGCTCTGTTCTAAGTTTCCTTGGCTCTAATCTGTTTCTGTTCCATTCTGTTCCCCTGCAGCTAACAAATGAGTGGCAGAGTGAGGAATACAAAGTGTTTGACTCTGGTTAAGCGCACAATGCAAAATCCTGATACAAAGGCATGGTTTCAGGGAGGACTACCACGGTGACGTCGTGCAGAGAGTGACTGCAATAAACTTGAAGATAATAAAGGCTAATTAGAAAATGCTTGGCCTTGGACGCTTTGTCAAACACATAAAACTGTGGTGGAATGATTACTAATGGCCTACATCAAAGGAAGATAAAACCGTAAGCGCATTACCATGGTCGTTGTAAATCTGTTGTGAGTCACCAATATTCAGTGCTTGGGAACAATATGATGGAGCAGTAAAGTCACATCCTTCCTTTTAAGACTGCTTCAGTGCTGCTGGTGTCACGTTGAAGGCCGACATGAAACGGGCTTTGTATCTTTCACTTTCTAAACTGTGCTTTTAATTAAAATAAAAATGTAATTATCAATTATTACTTGTTAAAGTATTATGTTGGTTTTATTTAATCTTCTCTAGGAACAGCAATTTGTTGGTAATGCTTTTTCATTAAAAATCCAAAATTGGTGACTGCATCCTCTACCATCACAATTTTGGATAACTAAATCTTCTCGCCTATTTGTTTTTGTATGAATGATCACAGAAACCAAATAGCATTGGCAGTGACAACACTGTCCAATGTTGTTATTGTGCCTGTTAACATCAAGTAGTGAGTCAGCTTTTCCTCCATTAGTTATTTGAGTGAGGTGAATGTGTGCCTGGACAAACCGAGAGGAGAAGTTATGAGGGAAACACCTCGAGGGATGGGGACAGGCATCATTTTGGATGATCTGACTTCCGTCTGACATTTAGAGGGGGTGATAGCAAAATCTTTTATTTTAAATTTTATTTTATTGGTAACTGTAATGTTGTGACTAAAACTGTCCTTGAAATCTTTGAAATGACTGGCAGGCCAAGATTAAGCCCCTGGTTGACAAAACGGTATAACTTCTGATTTATCAGACCCCCTACATTCTGTATTTTGGAGATAGAGAATGGAACTACAGGTGATGTTTTTCTTTGATGGATTTTTAAAAAGTCACTTGTTGACTCTAGAATCTCTGCTCGTGTGTGTGTGCGTGCGTGTGTGTGTGTGTGTGTGTGTGTGTGTGTGTGTGTGTGTGTGAGTGCGTGCGTGCGTGCGTGCGTGCGTGCGTGCGGGCGTGTGTGCGTGCGTGTGTGTGTGGTTGTTTGTGTGCTGTTGCGAGGTTATGTCTCTGGTCATCCATCTAGCCAGACTCCTATACACTGTGGCTCAGCCAGCCATGGTGCAGACTGAGTAGCTGATAAATTGTGAGTAACAACATGTGGTGGTGGTGGATCCATGGTGAGAGTGGAGTGGATGGAATATAAAGAGAGATGGATGGAGATGGAGAGAGACACATAGGGATGACAGATGGAAAGATGGGGAGCTGAGTAAATGGATGGATGATGAATGGAAGAATATTGTTAAAATACAGCAAAGAATAAGTAAGGCAGCACTGACAACATTATGCTCAGTTTTCCCCTCCCAAAAATGAGAAAGAGGCACTATAAATTTCAATAAATTACCACAGAGATACAGCACAGAGCTTATTGCATACTTATGCTATAAATTACCTCATAGAGAGGCAATAAATTAATACACCGATGCTGCTAATTACCACATTGAAACACTCTGCGCTATTTATATCAATATATCTAGGATAACAAGCTAGTTATTCTTATTGAATCTCATGCAGTAGGTCCCGTAGGACAGTATCAACACACACCCACTCAAGAAGCCCGCAAGACCTAGTATATTACACACACATACATATGTATACACTTTCAAACCCACCTAAATGAAAGGCACACAGGGCTGAAAGCATGTATGAATGTGAGCGTGTGTGTCTTTGATTATCATGGGATGCAGGGTGCACGCCTCTTTCTGCGGCTGACAAAGAAGTCTTTGGGTTCCATGACAGTGAGTTCCCACTTGTTCGCTCACAGTCACAACACAACAAGACTCCACACACACACACACACACACACACACACACACACAAACACACACACAGTGACGATCACTTCCCTGTAAGCGGTGCCGTCGCCAGTGGAAATGTATGACAATAGTAGCATTATCAGGAGAAGTGTGTGTGTGTGTGTGTGTGTGTACATTATGCATATGCGTAAATGATCCACCCCGAAGCTTCTCGGAGACTCCAGTATAAAGTGTCTAGATGGCAGCTAGACAAAGTGTCAGTATGCAGAGAGTGATACAAAGAGCACAGTGATTGTTTGTCAGAAGCAAAGTCAATGGATTCAGTTGTTCCACAGTAATGTAGCTAATAAACAGACATATATATTTTAACTGCAGCTGCGGAAACAAAGTCACTGAAAGAGTTTTGTTCCTTTGTTGTTTCCATCAAACTATGTGTACAAATTTGTTTTATTTTAACTATAATAATCAAAATTGCACACGGTCAATTTAAGTGAGATCAGTTTGACTCAGCTCACTGATAAATGACATGATTTCTCCATTTCTCCACTAAATGGTCCTCATTTTTGAGGTTTCAGTGATTACAGCTTCAAGTAAGACATTGTAGCAGCAGTGGTGCACCAGCAGTTGTAAAAGGCAAGGAAAGTGTATTTCACACACAAAGCAATTCAAAGTGCTTTACAAAGGCATATGAATATGTTAAGAAAAAAAAAAAAAACATCAGCATAACAAGAAAATGATAAAAGCACAAACAAAAGAAGGATGAGCAAGAAATTACTTTATGACTAAAAGGTGGCTATGTATGTGTTTCATTGCTAAGCTGCAGCAAACAATAATGATTTAAGCCCTGATTTAAATGAGCTAGCTGTTGTAGCAATCCTCAGGTATTCAGTAAGCGTGCACCACAGATGGGGAGCATAGTAACTAAAAGCTGTTGCCCCTTGTTTGGGTTTGATTCTGGAAACACTGGGTGAACTGTCCAGAGACCTCTCCAGTCTCGTAAGGTTCAAGTAAATCAGACATGTATGTAGGCCCGCGACCATTTAGTATTTAAACCCTTAAAAAGAGTTGCATTAGGTGGAATAAATTATGAGTACGCTTGGCAGGGGCTGGTATCTCTCACAGCCGATCACATCAGCTTGTCACAGTCCCTTTAAAGGCAGTGCACTCCCCGGCATGACAGTTTCATAATGCAGACGACAGTCTAGACCGGCTGCTCCCCAGAGGAATATGATGCTCTTAAGGTGCAGAGTCATAATGCACAGATAAAGCACACTGTAAATATAAATAAAGGGCAAATAATGCCCCCTTTTTAATTTTGATTCATGTTACTGGAGATATTGCCATCCCCGTCACTGTTGTTTACATGCGTTATGATGCACACAGACAGTCTTCAACTGGAGGACACAACAGCCATACATGCAATGGCAACTAGTATAAAAAAATAAAAAAAAATCTATTACTTTGTGAGTTGCCTGTAGTTTCTTTAACTGATTACATAGGTCGCATTCAGTTAACATACACTTACATATGCAAATAACACTTCTTCAATCAAGCTTTATACACACATACATAAACCGACAACTCCCTATAATTGTCTCATGTACATGGATGAAGTACATACTTTAATTGTGCAGAAATAAATGTGGAAATTGTTGTTATTTTTATCCTGAGTAGAAAAAAAAAACATTTTCCAGTACTGACTCTATCAAATTTAACCAAAGCAATTACATCCTTGATTCTGCAATACCATGCCATGTTGTTCATCATAGGCATAAGCCTTTTGTTGCAATTGCAAACTGCTGGGCTCAAGTCAATTTAGATTTTAGGAAACCTGGAAAGAAGGAGACGGCTCTTACAGTTGTTGTACCAGCAATTCGCATGAAGCATTGGCTTGGAAAATATCTCCCATAAAAAGTGTGTTTAAAAAAAAAGTTTGTATTCACTTTTCAAAAACCATAACCATCTACAATTCGAATATTTAAATTAAAAAAAAATAATAATAACTACTTTGCTGCAAGAGTTATCTGACTACAAAATAGAGTTGCTTTTATAATCAAATACTACATTTTTCCTGATGGCTTCGAAAATGATGCATTACTATTTTGGTAGCAGAGTGGTGAATTAAAAGATGGGTACATAAGGCAAACAAATACCACTATATTTAAACAAATACACTTTTAAAACAGCATCCATTTGTGTTTTAGTGTGTTGTTATGCACACTCACTCACAGCTAGGGTACGTTTAGATGGGAAAACACACAACAACATTATTAAAACACTATAAAAGTTTTGGGAGTTGAATTCGGTGTTTATCAAGATTTACTGTCGGCTCGGTAAGCTTTAAGATGGCTGCTGCTCTTACAAAACTTTTCGTCATCCTCAGAATCAGCACTGTGCCAACAAAGATGTATTCCTCAGCCCACAAAATTTCAATGACGCATGGAGCACATCATCGTTATTATTGTCTCATTCCATCCTGATGGCAGATACAGCAAAATAGAAACTCGCTAACTATGTGCACTCTGCTCCAAATTAGACTAGCTGGATGATTCGATCGTCAATGACAATGAAATTATGGCTTGTTTGCTCATTTGGCTGCGACAGATCCTCTCCAGTGGATTGTGTATGCACAGACTGTCGTGTAGCGAGCAAGCACTAGCATCAATCATTATTTGGCCTCGTTGGAAAGCTCAGGCCCATCCATATGCCTGCGTGTCCATGGTCACTGTCTCCCAGCGGGGAGGATTTGGCTTCCCTGTGACCCGCAGATGTTCCTGCGCTTGTGTTTGCTGCTCGTGCTGATTGTGTTAGATTGCTGAGTGAATGTGTCAGTGTTCATATGTGTGTGTGTGTATGTGTGTGTTTGTGTGAGAGAGAGAGACACAGGTGAAGACATGGGATGACATGGGATGAGAGAGAATGAGGCTAAGGCTATCTCACTCAATCTCTCTCTCTGTGTGACACACACAGACACATGAAAATAGAGGCAGACACACACACACACACACACACACACACACACACACACACACACACGCACACACATTAACCATAGGCATTAAAAGCCCATCTGTCGAGCTGGCTGCCAGCAGCAGACTTGTAAGGCCTTTTCAACACCTTGTTTGTGGCATGAGACAAAGACGTGCTACATGGCCGCTGTGTCGCACAGGCTCGGTCATGCTGCCACCTCTGTGATGGAGGTCTATCAGGGGATCAAACTTAATGCAGAGGAGGGATCTGGAAATGTGAGGTGAAATGTCAGTGTGGCCAGTTGACTTGTTTGGAAAGTGGTGATTAAAACCACAAGCTGTCATCTCACAAACAAAGGGCTTTGTAACATGGTGGGTGGTGCAGTGGCAGACTTGTGACTGGAAAGTTGCCGGTTGAAATCCGCCGGCCAGCTGGGAAATGTGAGCGAATAATATTCTCTCGTCTCCCTTGACAAATACTGCTGAAATGAAGTTGGGTGTTGCTGGAGAAGAGTGCTTTGTGATACAGGTCAAACAAAATTACACAAAAATACTGGCCGGCATGTATCATGTTTGCTTTAGAATATGCATTACATCTTAAAACCTTTGGATAAAAATATACAACATGCTTAAAGGAACCATTCACCCGAAAATAGAAAAAAAAAATATATGTCTCCCACTTACCACTAGAGCAATCACTTGATTCAGAGTTTATGTGCTATTTCAGCCCAAAATAATTATGAATTAGAGGACAGATACAGTTTGCAGGTGTTCCTCAGCAGCAAATCGTTCCTAATGAAATTCTTGATTTCGGAGGGCTTTGGATTATGTCAGGCATCTGTGTCATTGTTTTTTGGGAAGAGCTGTTGCTATTGTGTTTTTCACATATATATATTTCATGACATGGTATTTTTCAGGATACATGGCAAATCACACAGAAACTATCTACATGGATAAAGGGGAAAATGGGCCTCTTTTTTTTTTAAACCACTCTGTCAGCAGAGGCCAAACTGAACATATGTTTCTCAGATATGCCTGAGCAATAGTGTTGGAAACTGAAAGCGCTGTGAGAATGAAATATTTTTAATGTAGTCACTATTATGGAGGCTTTTGACTGTAAGCTTGGTAAATGAATCAGCTGTCGTGGGTAGGAATGACATATTGTTGGGAAGTGCGGGTGGCACATGTAGCATATTTCTGTAATGCTCTATGCACGTGAGTGTTTGTAGGTATGCAAACAACAAAAGGCTGTCTATGTACAACAGCTTTGTGAAAACACTCATAACTAGAAGGGTGCACTGAGTAAAGTGCACATCTCTGCCAGGTGCATCTCCGCTTTTCCACACTGTAGTTTACCCAGTACCCTTTGTGCTAACCACAACCCAGGAGAGACTCAGCGGGTAATTTTATTGTTAAATGCTTTTCTAATTACAAAGTGAATTACTGCATGATTCAAATATAATGCAGTAATGTATGGGAAATGTACCGCAAAATTCCCATAGGCTCATGAGTTTAGTTGTTTCTTGCTCTCTCTGTATCCATTTCATTTTATTAGACACTTTATACCAGACATTTGACAGAAAACAACTTTCAAATCAGTACAAAATAAATAGAAAATTTCAGAATTATTATTAGAGGTCTTTCTCCCTCTCTCTCACTCTCACACACCCCCTGCTTAAACACCACTCTGTTTAGACTTTCTTTTTTTCAGTCTGTCTGCTCAGTGTTCTGTTGACTTTCATGTCAGCTCTATGTAAACTCACCGTAAAAACACAACGCACGTCCTAGATTTTTTAAATCTGCAATTGGAGCAAACAGGGCCACAATAGTATGTAAAACCAAGTGAGCTAGACAGTGAATGAAGAGAGCGAGGCAAAGAGGCCGAAAGAAACAAGAGGGCCATGGACAGACAGTGGACAATAACAATAATAGTAATAATAAACTTTGAGCACTTTTCAAAACAGGGGTTACAAAGTGCTTAACAATAACACAATAAATAACACAAGTAATAAAATCCAACATGAGATAAAACTCAAGAGAATAATTAAGAGGTGGCCAGAATTAGTTAAGAAAAGCTAAATTGTAAAAGTAAATCTTCAGAAGAGATTTAAAAGAGGATGGTGAGTTTGCCTGCCTGAGATCTCCAGGCAGGGAATTATGCAAACGAGGGGCCTGAACAGAAAAGCCTGGTCACCGTTGGTTACAAGACAGGATGCAGGGTCAATTAGTTGATCCCTGCTGGATGATCTCAGGCAGATGATCAGGATTATAAGGGATCAACAGTTTGCAGATATAGGAGCCTGGCCATTTATTGCCTTAAAAACAAGCAATCTTAAAATCAATTCTAAAACTCACAAGTAACCACTGAAGGGCAGCAAGGACAGGTGTAATGTGGGCAACTCTGTCTGCACCTCTGTACATGATGACCAGGCTGTTGGCTGGTGGAGATAAAAACTCCACTACAAACAAACCACTTTCAAGACATGTTGAGCCCTCGCCAAGGACACTGAGCCCTGCGAGTGCTCATGTCCCTCTGAGGAAAGTCCACCTCCCCCTCAACAGGGCTCAAAAACATCCAATTCCATCCTGCTGTCGCACACAGACCTCACAGGTGGTATTTGCAAGAAAATGCTGGCTAGCTGCACTCTCCACACAAAGAAATAATGGTGGATGTATAGGGATATGTGTGTGTGAGCTTGCATGTGTGCTCTGAGTTATGAAAGAGAGAGAGCAAAGAAGATCTAGGAAGAGAGGGGAAACGGGTCCACAAGAAGATGAAAGAGAAAGAAAAAAGTGAGAGAGCTCAAAGCAGAGAGAGGAGAACAAGAACGTGGAGCTCTACCCTCCAGGCACCAAAGAGAAAGTGCATAGGGAGCAAAAAAAAAAAAGGCAGGGGAAAGGTAAACTTGAGAAGACACCCTCCCACCACCACCTTCCCCAACACACACACACACACATACATACACACAAGCGAGAACACACATACTTGAGCTATTCCCGTCTTTCCAAGCTTGCACGCCATGCTTTGCATACCTGACATTCCTACTTCTTTACCGTTGAAACGGCTTTGATGAGGTAAGGTTTTCAGGTATACGTTATGATTCCAAAATTCTTTAAGGGATAGCTCTGTGTCTGTGCTAATTTGAGGACTTGTAGAACGGCTCACTCTCTCATCAGCCATAAACGAATCTCTGAACTTTCCCCTTTCCCCAAATGACAAATCCTATCTTTTTTCTGCTGGCATAATGAAAGAAATATGTGCTTCCAAGGGCTTTCCACCTGTTAAATCTTTCTACATGAGTTTCTTTACTTCTTTAGAAACAGACTTTCAAGGACCAAAACAGGTTTTGACTAGAACATTAAGAATAATCACTGATAAAACAGTCTCCATCACATCTCCATCCCACATAATCCTGTATAAAGGTATTCAGAGTTATTGTTCTGGGGTCTCAGAGGTTTCTAGCCACGGTGGCTTGAAATAGACTTGACATATTGCTGCTAGGTACAGTTTATTATAGCTCTGCCACTGGGACAAAATACTTGGCCTAAAGCACCTTTTGTGACACGACTTTTCCGATCGCTGACAGCTGCCCTCGCTAGGCTGCATCTTATTCACCTCCAAACACTTTTCCTCATTCGAATGAATGGCGCTGCAGGCAGCTTAAACTTTGGCAGGTTACAGTGCCCGCTCTCCGACTTGTCACATCAGTCTTTCCAGTTAAGCCCCATTCCCAAATTTACGCTTCAGAGGTCCCCTGTGGTAGCGACACAAAAAGAGAGAGAGAAACAGAAAGAATGAGGGCTAATGCCTGTTGCTAATGCCGACGGTGGTGCAAGAAAGCAGCAGCATTTTGATGCTAGTGTGTATGAATCTTTTATTTTCCCTCTCTCCATCAGGAAAGAAGCGCCAGTCGGAAAGAACCGCCAATCTTAGCACCTTCAGGCTGAGTTTTCTGAGCTCACTCACTCACTCACACACACACACACACACACACACGCGCATGCACACACACGCACACGCACACACACACACATATATATATTGGTATTATTGTTATTACTAAAAGGACCTTCAGAGATAAAATTCACTCCGTAGCCACAAATTTAGCCTTCACTGTTAAAGAAGCATTTCACCGCTGGAATAGCCTGTATTATGTGAAAACAGTTTCAACAGTGCAAATGTGCAAATATATATATATATATATATATATATATATATATATATATATATATATATATATATATATTTTTTTTTTTTTTTTTTTAATTGCAGCAATATAACCAGAAAAAAATCAATATAAACTGACTGCAGCTGTCCCTGCTGAAAATACTCATGCATTGCAACACAGTGTGTTCCACGACATTGATCAAGTGAAAATGTTGAGCACTAATTTTATTTCTGGCCATCAAAAAGTGACTGCAATCATTAAAAACATAGAGTCAAGATGTAAACAGTGAATATATTATTATAATTATGCACAGTGGAACTAGACAGCGATTCCTCCTGTCTCCAGCAGTAAACAATTTCCACATTTACTCCCGGCTCTACTAGAAATGAACAAATTACAATACTGCCAACGATAATATGTCTGCCTGTGTGAGCGTACGGTTACAGCTGTATGTGCTTCATGGCATCAATATAATCCATGAGTTTTCAAGATAGGTTGTACGTGTTTTACACGTATACCCACAACTATAGGATTATAGAGCTCAGGTTGAAAATTGGCGAAACATTCCTTAAATCCTGAGTGTTGCTTCCCCAGGAAAATCCAGCGGATGAGGGGAGTAACAATTAAAAATTCAACCCAGGGCAAACGGGAAGTGAGGGAAGCTGGTGTATAAAGATTATTAACAATGCAACTTAAAGTGTAATGACCAGTACAAAGATCTCAGTGCAATAAAATATAACAGAAATCTAGCCTAAAAAAAAAAAAAATAAATAAATAAAAAAAAGGTGACAAGTCAAACAAAGAACAAGCTGGAAAAACTCAAGAAGCAAGGAAAACAAAGAACACACCATAGGCCTATTTTAAACAGCTAAATAAGCCAAAACGACACCCTCCCTTTTTTAAAAGGGAGCAAGGTTACAGATTTACTGATCCCCGTGCACAACAACTCGAGCGTTAAATAAGCTTAAGCAACACACAGTCTTCAACAAACTCCAGGGAGGCCAACTGGGCATTGCCTACATTCTGCTCCAGGGCTTTACATTCGGCATTATTAATTGAGCGGCTGCATATGTGACTAATCACTTTAGCCGGCTAGGAGGCAGGGTGGCACCTGTAGGGAAAGTGAAAAGAGAAAAAACACACCCACGCATGGCAACACAGCTCCAACACTGACCCGGACCAGATACTGACCCTCAGCCTAAGTCCTAACTCTTAAAAGTACCAGCAAAATAAAGCACAGTGTCAATGTATCATGCACACCAGTGTGAACAAAGCAACTTTCAAAATATCCCAAAAATAAGCCTGTGCAAATGCCTTTTGAAGTAGGAAATACATTCAACATGTTTATTAAGCCTCAAGGGCTCAAACAATGCATTATAGCGAGAAATATTGAATGTAAACAAAGGCAGTTGTGTTTACAAGGAACAGTACAATTACTAGTATACATTATGTAAGAGGTTAAACATATATTTGGGATCAATTTGTAGCTGCTGTAAGAATTGATAAAATCTGTGTTTCCACCACCTGAGATTTGTACTTTGGAGTTGAAGTTTAAATACAATGAAAGCAGTTGTTGCTGAAAATGATACTAGAATAATTGAAATAGTAAATGTGTTTATTTTTTGTAATAGGTTTGGGTGCAAACCTAGTCATTAAAATGTGTAAAAGCCACAGGTGCTCTCTGAAGACACCTGAGTGTTATAAGAGATATTAATATTAGGAAGAGCTTCTATTTACCTGAAGTGTAAATCATAAAGGAGGGATGAGATGGAGAAAAATTCATTTGTAAAGCCCTATTTTGGAATATTCTGTGTCTAATTTGTCACCCCTGTGCTCATGAGGTGCTGCAAGTGTATGTGGGGGAACAAAACGGGGGCTGGTTTTCCTTGCGTGCGCAATAGCACCACTAGTGGTCACAAACTGCACTGGGCACTTTTAATTAACCCCTGGGAGGAAGTGATGAACAGCCAAAACTGACCTCACTTTGGAGGATTTTCTTTATCTTGGCTCTCATGAGTGTAGAAATACAAGAACACTCACACGGGCATGCACATGTGAACGCAGCCATGCATGAATACACACACCTGCACCTGCACTCTCCCTCACACTCAAACACACACACACACACACACACATGCACACCCCACAGACAACTCACAGCTCCAGCTCTTTCACTCAAAACTTCCTTTTGTTCCGGGTGGGAACATGTGGGGGAGAGGGATGCTATCAGAGAGCTGCAGACCTGCTCTCAAACTGACTAATCACACAGCCGGAGAGAAAGACTCAGACGGAGAACCAGAGAGGGGGACAGAGGGAGGGAATGAAATTAAAAAAAAAAAAAAAAAAAGATCAACAGAAAGAGTGTGACGCCAGAGGAGGGACAAGGGAGGAAGTGGTGAATGAGCAAGTGGCTGGGAGAGAAAAAATTAAAAAATGAAAACAAGTAAAAAAAAAAAAAAAAAAAAAAGGAGGAAAAAAAGAAAAGGAACACCCCCTGCTGCTTCGCCGCCATGTAATAAATTGCTTTGTGGAAAGTCCAGAACGGGAGTCATCTCGAGTCAGCAGCGTGTTGCAAGGGATGGCAGCGGTGAGTGCTGGTGGGCGAGACATGAGGAGAGTAATCCGTTTAGCCGGCACAGTGCATGTCATTGGATTCCATTAAGGTTGCATTGTGTTCACATAATATTCAGTAGTAATAAAGACTCCCTCTGAAAACACTTTCCAGGTAGCTCTGATGCAAAGGCTTAGATTTAAATTGCCTCTAATGACTCATATCCACTCTTAATTTATTAGCAACTATCCTGAAGGGTTTGATAAAAAGCAATATACATCAGTTCTGTGGCCGGCTGTTACCTTGGTTTTCATGTTGGTATGGGTGTAATTATTTTTGATTCCTGCATTAGCTGCATTTAATTACTTTGGTATGTTTTGACAGGATTATTCATACAGTGTTTTGGCAGTCTATTTCTATAGCAGGGTATTCATTTACATGATTTACTAACTGGCATTCTTATTATGACTTACAGAGTAAAGTTTCAACTACTTCCAGGTTTGTTTTTTTTTTGTTTTTTGCTTGAGTGAGACATTAGTACACAACTATGTCCCGGAAGCTAAATTATGGACCATGCACTTAAAAATAGCATCTTCCTGGATAGATGCCTTTTCACAATCCCAACACAACTGTGCTTCTCCAGGGATCCTGGGTCAAAACAGTGCTCGCAATTAGAACAACAAAGGAAGTTCAGACTGTGTACGGTAGGTTAATCACAGAAAATTATACTAAATTGGTTTAGATGATCACAGCACAGCATTTTGAAAATCAAGTCATTTGAAAAAAAAAGTCTTTTACTGCATTGCTTTATGTGGAGAGCCACACCCATATAAGTACCCCATGGATTTTATATCAAGTGCTGGGAAATTATTAATATACTTAACACTGCCATAAAGTAGATTCTGATTTTTTTTTTGTTTTTTTTGATACTTTCCAGCAGGGAAAAGTAATTATGCCATCAAAACCAAAACTTGGAAGCACCCAAATTTAATCTCCAAGTCGTTTGATTAATGTGATGGAAGCATTAGTTTATCATTAATCATTAATCTAAAAGTTCACTGTGAATGTCAAAATGGGTAAATTTCTTCCCAGTCAAAGCGGGTCCACTTAGGCCAAATGGCTGTCGTAAGTCCTGGGCAGGGATTCTCAGATTGCATCGTAAAATTTTAAATAGCAAATCATGCATACTTTGTTGGCTGGATCTCCTGCTCTTGTTCTCGGGGACGCTGTTATAGCTGTGACCTTGACAGAAGTGGGGGCTGTGATAGAGGTTGAAGGTGAGCTCCAAGTCCATTTTCATTTCATTTCCTGGGCACGGAGCGTTCCACGTCTTTTGCCAATGCGCAGGGATTTCCGAATCACATTAAAAAAAAAGTCGGCAGAGATTAAAGGTTGCTTTATCGCTGGTTCACGAGCTCAATTATCCTCTTGCCCAGCATGAGTAGACCCGGGCTCCTCACATTAACCTTGGCCACCTATAATCTCACATTCAGGTCTTATCTTGGCCTTTCAAAGACAGTGCCTTTTGCCCTTATCATCCTATGAGAGTGGTTTTTGTTGTGTCGCCAAGAGCTGTAATTGAATGCAGACGCAGACACACTGTGGACAGTGTTCAACCGATTCAGCACTTCCAAAGGAAATCTTTGAGGCAAAGTGTTTGCTTGTTGTTGCACTACTTGGGATTGGAGGAAGGGACATTGTGTGTTTTAGTACGATTAATTATCCCTCAACTTATTACTATTCTTTAAATATGAATGATTCAGAGTTCATCTGGTGAAAAAGCTCTACTTGGATAGCGCAGTTTATTTCAGATGCTACTGAATGACAGGAGAATTAGTTAGACCACTCAAGCAATTCTATTATTTTACTGCTTGTATTCTAAAAGCCACGATAAAAGCAATGTCAATTTACTGTCCGAGTTTCATTAAAAATAACCAGAAAAGTTAAACTGTCCTCATCTGCAAGATTCCCTGTTCAAAGAAACAGCCGTCCAAGAGTATCGCAAAGCAATTACAGGAACATAATGATTTAACGTTAGCTTCCACTCCTCTTTCTTTGCACAGAGATCGGGCCGCATCAATAAAGGATGCACTCACATCCGTTCACACAAACACACACACGTGCACACATACACACACGCACACAACACCCTTATCTTGATCTATGTAAGTACATGACCTCTATTGGCACAGCAGTCAGGAGCGTGTACTCCCGTGTCGTTAGATTAGTGAACCCTCCAAGCCTTCCGAGCCAAGCCAAGGCAAGGCAGCCCATAATGAATCCACAGTGGCAAACCATGAAGACATTCAAAGCGAGAGGGAATTATACACCTACACCGTAATTAACACATCGCTAAATGCGTGCATGAGATCGTTAAAGTTTTATTTTATACAAGCCATGCATAAAACCTTATGGACTATGAGTCACGCTCCTCAAGAGATGAGAGAGACACAAAAACACATCAGGAAGGTAACAAGGTAACAAATCAACTTTACAACAGGAGGCAGAGTTTAATTTGCACTTCTGATTGTAGGAAGCCACTGGATAGCTTATTGGCTTGCGTTGCTACCTTCCAGGTTCATATGCATCTCAGTCACCATGTAGCAGTATGACTTTAATTTGATTTGATTTGGGAAAAGGAAAATGACTTAATAAATAAACAATTCATGTATATTTGATCCCACAGGGTGCCACAAGAAAGTTTGCAGCCCTCGGTGGGAAGCAAAATAGCACAAACTTGTCATACAATAAAAAACACCTTCCCCCAAAAGCATTTTTCCCGGAAGTAATGTTCTCATTTCCTTCAAAACCGCTTCACCAAAGCTATGTTAAATAGCTTTAGTGGAGCGGTTTTTGATTTGCACAGGGAGAGTAATCTAGGGAATGAATGCATGATACAAGCGAGAGAGAGCTGCACAGTGGACATGGGAGGAGAATGGAACCATGCATGTGCACCCGCGGGAAACAAGCACGCACGCACACACACACGCGCACACACACATGATGCTACTTTACAACACCATCATCAGGTTTTCTATTCATAGCGAACGCTGGGTTAGGCTGGAACCCAATGGAGAGGAACAAAGAGATTTCTGAATACAGCTCAAATGGGGACATTTCCACAGCTCATCTCATATGGATGTTTCCTGGGTGCAGCCGAGAAAGGGGAATTAACTGTACTGTCTTGCAGAACGGAAATGCTACTTAAAATTACTTTGTTGTCACGGCTGTGCCTTTTTCTTAAAGAGAATGAAAAATGTGGCCCTATTTGAAACCAAAAAGAGTGTGCCTCTATATTTACATCAATCCATGTGGGCAGTTGTCCCAAGGGGATCAGTGGACGGAAGGTGCAAACCATGAATGATGTTGGATTTGAATCCAAATGATGATGCATGCTCTCTCCTTTCTCAATCTCGCATCTGTTCTGCTATTCTCTACTGTATAAAGCCGGTCACTTATCTTTACAATAGGGACAAATAGGGTCTCTTCAACAGTATAGGGACAAAAGGGTTCAATGCAGAAAGCTCTTCTCCATGCAGATGGGAATAAGGATATTTCTGGCGCACACCCTCAGAATGCTCTATCTGAAATGTAGTCACTGAAAAAACTGAGCTATATACTAGACTTAGCAGATGCCAATCGCTATCTATTTCTGTCCCTGCCGGTGTCAATCACATTATTACTGTCTGACTCACTTTTTGTTAAGATGTGCATGGAGATGAAATCAAGCCTTCACCAAGCAGGTGCTAAAAAAATAATAATGCAGTCTTTAAAAAGTAATTAAAAATAATCTCAGCTAACCACTGCCCTCAGATCTTGTTTTACTTGCCTAGTAATCACAGTGTCTTCAGAGTGAAAAGAGAGGGGAAAAAATCCATTTGATGAGTTTCATTTCAAAATGAGTTCTGTGAAAACTAGTCTACTAGATACTATTTATTTATTGCTGGAATTGAAATTAAATTCATCTTAAATTCAATATCCCTTAACTGAAGAATAGTGTCATTTTAAACAATATAAACATTATTTATTATATAAACATTTTTTTTTTTTTTATTAGTTAGTTAGTTAGTTTGTATATTTTTGTCTTTTCCCCAATAATGAGCCCTCAACAAAAGGTAACTTTTTTTTTTTTCTTTTCCAATATGGCATTTGCAGGGTTTTGGAAAGAAACTCTTCATTTCTTCTTTCCTTCACCTCATTATTATCACATTATGTGACATTACTATGAAACAATTGTTGCTTTGGCAACTGTGGTGGAAAGTCGAAGGTACAACATGCCCCCTGTTGAAGTAACTTATGATCCGTGTGTGTCTGCAGCTGATCTTGCATTCTACTGGGCATATCAGCCTGATACTTTTTGTGTACAGTTATAACTGTATGATCAAGGACATCTCCTGGTTGTGTTGACACAAAACTTTTGAAAAACTTTTTCATACTGTAATTGAGTGCTAACTGCTAAGTCTGAACACCGGAGAAGGGGAGATACACAGGCAGTGCCTCTGTATTTTCCCTTCTCCTGGTAGATGGAGAAAATGGTTCAGGAACTGTTTTAGGAATAGCTCCTATCCAGATTTGCACCCCAGGGTAAGACAACATGCCTGGCATAGATATGCACCCTACTGAGTGCACTCCTCTAGTATAAGTCAGTGTACTGACCAAGTTTTTATAGTTTAAAACCTGACAGTAGTCAAATATTGTTTCCTTTCATGAAGAAGACAATGACAGAGAGAAAGCAAGCAAGAAAGAAAGAAAGACCTGCTGCCTGCTAGAGGTTGTTAGTGCCAGAGCAAAACAAATATTTCCGAATGTATTTGCGCTGATGCAGCATTGATCCCTCATGATATGGTGTCATGTGGCTCTGATGAGACCGAGTTCTAAACAGACCACATGCTGGTTAACATGTGCGGCACCAGCAGGCTAATATCACAGAGCAAAATTAGTGGTTGTAGCTGTTTTGCAAGATCTGCAATAATACGCTTGTGAAACAGCAGGACATATCAGAGAATGAATCGGCCCTGTGTAGCTGGCACTGAAGAGGGAAAAACGATTATCTGAGTGGATCTTCAAAAGAGCACAGTGAAGTATTTGCTACACATAACTTGCTTGTCATAGTCATTATTTCTGGCTGGAATGAATGGGTGACTTAATTAATGACTCAATCAAACAATCCATCAGTATTTCTGCTTGTTAGGAAAAACAGCCGGTAGATGCTCACTTTTTTATGAGGAGAGCATATAAAAGGTAGTAAATAAATAACATGGCAAATAGAAAAAGACAAATTCACCCATTTTATGGACTTGCGATGCACTTTCTGTCTGCATAGACAATCAGTCATGCTGTAAGCCTGAATTTGGAAATGCAATGGATTGTAAAAGGCTGGATTTACTAAGAAATGACACCACTAACAGTGACTAATAAATAACTCTGGCCTGAGGTGATACTTAATGAAAAAGCTAATCTCAGCTAGGCAGTACATCTTGATACTTAATCAGTCCTCAGCTCTTGCAGATCTTTACCTCTCTTCACTTTGATGAGCCGCTTAGACTCTACAGTGTATTGCTTGCTGTAATATGTGGGCTTGTTCCCATAGTTACTGGCGATTGGAACCACATTTATGTCACTTACAAGAGCTAACTCAGTTGAACAATTCAACAGGTTTATTCAATAGGAGACAAATTAGCATAGAGATTGAAAGCAGAATCAGGCCTGGCATGTAGGCTGAGATGTTCTCATGCTTAGTTTAACGTTGCAACGTTGCTATGATCCATCAACAAAGGTACTTGATTTTGAGTTGTCTGTGGTGACCTGTTGTCTGAGAAGTGAATGGTGAGAGAATTTGTTGAATGGAATGACAAGGTTCACTGGAACACATTTTTATTGCATTTGCTCTTTTCTTTTTCGTGCTGTACTGTGTGATGTACTACTGGTAGATATTGGTGGAGCAGTTTTTTTGTTTTGTTTTGTTTTGTTTTTTGTATGGTACAGGTATTTTTTTTTTTTTAGGTATGTCACAAAATACCAAATAATTGCAATTGTGCAGAAGTGGGAGAGTAGTTTAGTAAAGGTAGAGTCATGTAATCATGTTCACCAGAGGTTATTTACAGCAATTGTGTATATAGATATATGAAATGACAAATAGCAATACTTTGACTTGAAAAATCACTGTGCAAGGTCATGCTGATAAGAGAAAATAGAAAAAAACAAATGCAAAAAAAAAAAAAAAAAAAAAAAAAAGCTCATAATCTCATCATTGCCAGTTTGCATACGTGCATTTTAAAGTATGCACTGGTTTTTAACTTCTGGTAGCCACACTCATCTTTTAGGTGAGAAATTGTGCCCCTGCCTCTCTGACTGAATTCACACCCCTGATGATCCTTATCTGTGGCTACTTTGGAAAAAGTAGCCACAGTTAACATACAACTACTGTAGAAATGCAAATGCTTTTGAACAGAGCGGGCACATCAGAAAACAAATGGTTATAGTGCATGTAGTGTATTCCTTAACAAAGACACATCAAAGGATTGTGCTGCTGAATCCTGAGCAAGAGACGGTTCATTTTCATTTAGCATACGTCCACCTAGGCACTTTAAAATGAATGTTCATGCTGTTTCTGTTTGTTTTAAGCCATCTTGTGAAGTCTCATTTACCATTTAGATGCCTGGCAAACACAAAATGAATGGAAATGACTTGCCATAAAGCAGCATTTGAAGAAGAAGCACGCACACGATAAAAACAGCCCTGAACCATCTATATCATGTTGATCAAAAGTGACAGCTCTGTATTGCGTTTGACTACACTCGCCCAGGCGCGCCAGTAGACGAATAGAAATAGGGAATATCACTCTTCTGCTTCAATCCTTCAATAAAGACAATAGGCAAGGCGAACACATGGGAGGAGATGAAAGGAGAGAGTGATGTGATGTGGCATTAATTTTCCCCAGTGGCAGCGTTTACTACGTTTCATTCAATAATGGTCAGTCTTTCAGGGGACACCGCCGGACTAGTCAGCCATTTAGTAAAGAACTTGAGGGATTATCAAGGCGCTGAACAGGAGCTGTTTAGGCTGGCAGAAGGGAGAGAGGAGGGGAGAGCGAGTGATGGCAGCAACAGAGGTGATAGAGAGATACTGGAGAGGGGAGGTGATGGTTGAGAGAGTGAAGGGATGGATGAAGCATGATCTGCAGATAATGACAGAGATATGGGGGAGGGAAAGTGGAGAGCTAGAGAGAGGGGGCGGAGAGGAAGAATTTATTCAGGTGTTGGCCATGCAAGCTAGCTCTGGAGATTTAAAATCCTCCCCTGCCTCCCCCCATGCTAATGGAAAAGCATCAGTCATGAGTAGAGAGCCAGAGATAAATACATCATGGTGACTGGAGGCCTGCATGGCAACACTTTCTCTGGGAGCTAGGAGAGAGGCAGAGGAGGGGGGCCTGGGAGGGTGTTAGTCACCAGGCCATCACCTAGTAATTCCAACCACACGCCTACCTCTTTAGTCATCAACAGCATGCTTTTAGTCTCGGAGCATTTTTGTAAAAACATTTTGAGGAAAAAAATAACAGTATATTGCCTGTTTAAAAAGCACTCTTATAGTAGAACTGATCCAAAAGATTGATCAGATTTCATTATTATGTGCTAGCTGCTCTTTATTAAAGTGTCTGCTTCAAATGGCCATTGAGACCTATCGGCTTTATAGACTGGGCTGTTGACAAGAGGAATAACACCTTGTGGAGCAACAAGATGAAATTACAAAGGTTTATCGTTTTCTCACTCAATGTGGAATTTGATGGCTGCATTATAATACATATGAACTTGTTACATTTGTAATTCTTCAGATTCTGCATGTCGGGACGCTCACCACCTGCAAAACCACATAACAGCGGGGAAAAAAAAAAAAAAACACAATAAATTCATCATTCATTTGGGAGCTGGTCTGAAATGTATCCAACCATAATCATAACACACATCACCATACCAGCGGTGGTAAACTACTGCAAGCTGCGGCTCTCTTCTGGCCCATTAAGCAGCGCAGAGCCATAGAGGAGCCAGGTCAGGTGAATAAATACTGAACGGCCCCGGTGGAGCATTAGGGAGACAGTGCAGGGGAAGGGGCCCGGTGGGCATTGTTGTCGTCCACACATCAATTACCCATTGCTGGGCATTTGTCATCTGAATGGCTCCCTGAGATGGCTGGCTACTGGTAAAGCCATTCAGACAGGGATCATAGGTTAATTGTCATCCACAGCAGGCGCTTTAGAGAGGTTTATGGGGAACTGTAAAACCATGTTTATGTTCATCTATAAGCATCTAATTGGTGGCTGTTATTCACTGTGATTTGATGGGACAATGATGTAATTCTGCCTACACTGAGGCATATGACATGAACTAGAACAGCGGTTCTTAAAGAGTGTGGGGACCCATGGGGGTCCTTAAAGGGGTTCTGGGTGTCGCCCAGACAATGAAGACGAAATTAATGTCAGTAAAATCAATTAGAGAATGTGTAAAAATGACTACCGTCATCCTATTGTCTCATCAATATTACCTCCCAAATGTAATGCAGACAAATTCACAAGTCAATAACAGGAAACCTTCCCACACTGGAGTCCACTGGGCCAGGACAGATGAATGACAGGCCTCCAGAGGACACATCTGACTCATAAATGATATCAGTGTGAAAATCAGTTGTAAACATAGTATCCACCAATGTAAGAACACACTGCTAAATGACTGATTGACTCATATTCTTCATAATCTTCTTTATCTTAAAACTATCTAACTATCTTAAGTCTTAAGACTTTTTTTAAGTGTCACTTAAATTACATGACACCAATGGGCTGATCTGCCTTGTTTCAACATTTTCCTGAATTTAGAAAATGCATTGGCACAACATTTTTAAGTCTCAATATGAGACTAAATGGATTTTTTTTTTGCAGTGCAGTGGGTGAGTGTCACCACAGTTCTTCAAAATGAAGTGACGTGGTGATCTCTTCCAAGCCAGGTAGCCCTGCAGTGCTCAGAATCAGGGCATGCAGTCCATGGAAATTTGTCATTGCGCAGGCTACGAACAGCTGGAACACCAAGCACCTGAAAACAATCCTGTGCACCATCTGCACGGAGGCCTGGTTCACTCGTGACAAAACACGCAGATGCCATCCTTACATAAACAATAACCAGGTTACATAAAAGGCAAACACGGACCATATTAACTCAGTTGACTCTTAGGATTATCTAGATTTGCATATCAGTTATGCAATTAATCCCTCTAGTGCACACCCATTCCAAGGCCTTGAATTTACAAAGGGCAGAATTTACAGGCCTTTAAACCCTTTATTTACATGGGCAACTTGACTAAGAACATCTTTTTTTAGATGGGACGAGGCTGGAGAGGTGTCTGTAGGTGGACAGAGTATTACACATCCACACACACACACACACACACACACACACACACACAGAGAGAGAGAGAGAGAGAGAGCTTGTTTTTCTAACCTTCAGGCGACAGTCTCCTCACACCCTTGTGCATCCAGTCAATTATCTGACAATCTATAAAAGCCTTTACACCTATACTGATGTGGGAGCATAAACCAATGAGCAAGACCTAAATGTCAACAGAGTCAGCAAACTCTAACAAGAAGGGCACTTCAACAGCACTGCCTCTTAACCAAGTGGTAAAGTAGCATGATCAGGAAAATTGCATTTTGTTATCTGGCTGGCATAAATCCTGGTTCTCTTCTCTACTTTCATCTATATAACTGTCACAAACCATAACACTGGATATCTCTAGTCCAACAACTATTTCATCTGATCTGGTCCATGGCTTGCTTTCTGCGCACTAGAGGGTGTGTGTGTGTGTGTGTGTGTGTGTGTGTGTGTGTGTGTGTGTGTGTGTGTGTGTGTGTGTGTGTGTGTGTGTGTGTGTGTGTGTGTGTGTGGTGTGTGTGTGTGTGTGTGTGTGTGTGTGTGTGTGTGTGTGTCTGTCTGACTGTAAAATAAAGTCCAGATCAAAGCACTCCACGCTATCCATGTCCAGCCAACTTGGCAGCCTGATTATTTCCCTACCCATCAGATCAATTCAAAATGACAAAAAAAGAGGGCTGATGGGGGAGATGAGGGAGAGGAAAGGGGGGGTAGAGAAACAAAAAGCGGACAGAGAAAAGGGAATAAGCAAGAGAGAGAGAGAGAGAGAGAGAGAGAGAGAGAGAGAGAGAAAGAGAGAGAGAGAGAGAGAAGAGATTGGCACTAAACAGAAAAAGTAAGATTATTCATCCTTTGAGATGTGACTGGCTATTTTTTTTTCCTTTCTTCTTTTTTTGGACTGTGAACTGAGTGGCAGAAGATATTTATTGGAGCACTGTGGTGCTGCATGGAGGGTCGGGCTCGGTCGCGGTGCTACCTCCTCCCATTAGACTGCTTGTGTGAATGACGAAAGAAACATATGAGAACAGAGTAGAGACAGAGTAAAATAGAGGAAATGACTGAACATAATAGCGACAAAGACAGAAATATACAGAGTTTATGATATATATGCTGAACAAATGTATCCTGATTTGATCTGTAGAAGTAAGTTTGATGTGTGTCCTTAAATATGTTCTAGGCCCACATGTTTTGTTGTTATTATTATTTTGTGTGGCTGCCAGAAGTGCCTGTTTATCTTGTTAGATAAATCTTCCCCTAAAGGGACAAATAAAGTATTGATTAATCCATTCATTCAAAAGAGGAGTAAAGTTACTGTCTATAGATAGTTATCAGCAAAAAACTACCTTCAACCCCAGACCTGCATACAATCGTATCTTTATTGTTCTGTCATGAATGCATCCATTCTGTGAGAGCCAATGGAACAGAGTGAAAAGTTATGCTGCATTCAAGTGAGGTTGAATGGTCAGGAATTCCATTATCCTCTTAGGAAAAATGCAGTGGAACATCCAGAATTACTTGTAGTAAACCATGGCGAGACTTACAACGTGCTTACAACCCTTGAAAAATACACTTCAGCTGGGCTGTCAGCATTAGATGACCTGTGTGCAAAGTGATAAAGATGTTTATTTTAAAATCAGATGTTCACTTACCAGTGCCAAATGTCACTAAAATGACACTGGCTGTAGCAAACAGAACATCACGCAAAGTAAATTCTCACAGGCGTCCATGTTTCATCCCAGTCTTTTTCTGAGGCAGGACCACTGGGATGCATAGAGGTTGTAATTACAACCGACCAGGTGGGAATTTCACATTTCTCACTTTGAGTGGAATTCAGCATGTGAGAGAAGAATTGGAAAAAAAAATGGGCAGAGAGGAAAAAAAAGAGACGAGGAAGACGAGAGAAAGAGAGAGAAAGCCTTGCTCCTTGACTTCAATCAGTGCCTGTTGTTTGCCAACAGCTGCACTCTACACCTCTCTTCACACCCGAGGTCGAAAGGGTCAATCCAATTGTGGCTCAGGCTTCGGTTTCTTTCAGAGAGGAGAAAACAGAACCGAACACCCACTGGGGAATATCACTTAGATATACAGTGCATTTGAAATATAGCATCTATCTCAGCATATAACAGCAAATGCGTACACAACACTCTGGCCTCTAATATGCCTCGTCAAACACCGCCTCAATCCTCAACCAAAGCCATGAGGCGATGTGGCGCACTCATAGATCCAGCAAGGCAAAGCCTAAGTTAGGGTTGCACCGTGTAAATGAAATAAAGAGGCACGGCTGAGAGCCTATACATGATGGAGCACACGGTCTCTGGCCACCAAGGTTTCCTAAGGGACTGTACAAACAGCACTGAGGTGGAACACTGTGGAGTCTTGCAGCTTGACAGGTCAGTGTCTGCTATAAGCCACAATGCAAGATGAAATGAGACAACCATCCAAGTGCATCCATGTAGCTGAAATGTCACTGAAGCACTGACACATTCATGTGTCTATGTGTCTCTGTGCACATTCCCCGCCTCTGTTGCACACTTGTTTCAACCTAATACTTGACAATTATATTTTCTCCTTCTCCTGTGTATTTGTGTGTGTGTGTGTGTGTGTGTGTGTGTGTGTCCATGCACACACATACGTGCTGGAGAGAAGCTCCATTAAATAATTTGATTTATTTCCTCTTCTGTCAAAGTAAAACGAGACATCTATCCCCTGATGTTTAAGCCCTTGCAGCTTTAACTCCAAAATGCCAGTTCCTACCCATTCTCATGTTCTTTATTCTTTGTTTTGGTTCTCCACATGGAGACAGCGCTGAACTCTCCTTTCACAAAAAATTTACACATTTGCCTCTCAACAAACAGGAGGAAACCCACGGCTACTCCATCAGCACCTCTTGCCCTCCACTTTCATAGACCACCTGAGGTCATCATGCTGCCTCGTTTCTCTTCCAAAGCTATGCCCAGAGGCAAGCCTCCTCCATATACCAACAAGTGCACGCAAGGGCAGCGCCTGTTTAAAGCCTGAAGGAGATGGTGAGGAGTGGAGAAACGGAAGAGAAGAGAAGAGAAGAGAAGAGAGAAGAAGAGAGGAGAAGAGAGGAGAAGAGAAGAGAAGAGAAGAGAAAGAAGAGAGGAGAAGAGAGGAGAGGAGAAGAGAAGGAGAAGAGAAGAGAAGAGAAGAGAAGAGAAGAGAAGAGAAGAGAAGAGAAGAGAAGAGAAGAGGGAAGTGATGGAGACAGGAGGATGTTTGAGAGGAAGGTGGATAAACAGTGGATAATGCTGCCTGGAGCAAAGACACTGTGTTGTTGCCTGATTGTCCAGTGAGCGGGTCAATCTATTGATACGCTCGTCAGTTTATTGTACACACACACACACGCACGCACACATGGACGCACAAACAAACACACGGACACATACACACGCACCCTACATTCTCACAAAGCTCTATTTACCCCCTGAAGTTAAGCTGAGGCGGTGGTGAGAATGCCTTCTCTGGCTTGTCAACTTAGAAAACATTCTTCCTCTGAGGGTCTGTCAGGAAGTTGTGATGGATAACAGGCCACTGTGTTATGTGTTTATACCTCAGAGGCAGTATAGACACACACACAGGCCAGGTGCTTGTAGGGTATAGCTGAATTGCTGGCATTACAGCCAGTCTTTCTTTAGTCTAGCATCACAAAGTTTTGAATTCAAACTATTTTGTGGCCTGCTGGCATGATAGCAAAGCAATAATGTTAGTTTGAAAGGCCAACAAAAACAGAGAGCTAGTTTTAGATTTGGTTTATGAATGACCTAAAAACACATAATTTGGATTGGCATGTAGACATGGGGGACAAATGAATTCCCTGCTAGCATGCTGTTGTTCCTGCAAGGCGTAATTGCAAACCTTTCGAGTGCAGAAAGGTTGATTTTGCTATAATCATTCAAATGGGTTCTGATAGACTGCTGTAGCACTATATTGGCTTTGGAGGAGCCATGAGAGTGATTTTTTTTTTTTTTTTTTTTTTTAAATGAACAAGAATTGGTTTTGTTTTGTTTGTTTATTTGCGCAAATGGAAATTATTGTGTCTTTGCTGCAGGCAGCATTATCCACTGTTTACATGTGCAGATTATGGATTTGTCCGTGATTACTCATATTAAACTGCAGGTGGGAAGCAGAAGCTGCGTGTCCAGCACGAGGGACAGGTTCGTTGAACATCAGAATGAAATCCACCAATTGACAACATTAGTGGGGAGAATAAAATAGAAGGAGACCTCAATTATTTGAACTATCATAGGCCTATACTGAATGTACAGAATTATGGTCTGCATATGAAACCTATAATCATCGGTGCCTGGCCTTCCCATTGTGTTTTGCTGTAGTTCAGTGTGCAGTGCTTAGCAGCCTGGACAGTCATCCTTGAAGGAGTGCGTGCGTGCTGTGCATTGAGAAAATGAATTCATCCGTCATCCCCCATGACTGAAACAGTAACTTACTATTATTCATGCATTCACTGTGGCATTTATATCTTTATTAAACAAGACAAAAGTTAAGCTAGAGTGTCATTATTAGAAGAGAGAGGGGGATGATGGGATGATGAATGCCCTTGGCAATGGACCATGGATGTTGTGGTAACATGCCTTGGATCACTGAGGCACTGGAACACCCCTTATGTTACTGTTTAACAAATACTGTATATGAACCAGAGTACGTGAGCGGTTCGGAGCGGAAGAAATAGTCGCACCAAACTCACGCAGTAACGGCAATTCGCTCGCACCGCCCCGCTCCAACCACCCCTGCGCCCCGCACCTCGCACCGAATCGCTCACCCCAGTTCCTCTAAATACCGCTCCGCAATCGCTCTGCTCATATTACTATTAATGATGATTCTGGGTTACAGTACAATAGGTGAACAGGCAGTCAACAATAGGCTAACCCATAGCTAACTTAGCCCGCCCACACAAGCTGCACAACAACATAAAACAAGTGACGTCTACGTTAACGTTAGCTAACGTTACCATGGTTACAATAAGGCTAACAGTTACCGGTATTCCAACAAGACCATCAGATAACGTTAGCATGACAACACATAACTTACCTGTTCCGCAGGCGAATCTGTGATGTGTCTGTGATCTGTGATCTGCGAGGTCCCCGCCTCGGTGCCAACAAACAAAAGTCTAACTAATAATCCGGGATTGCTTGTGTCCAGTCCAGTCCACTACTAATAAAACAAACCTTGACTCAGTCATTGAGCTCCAGCGCTTATGAGAGAAGTCCTGAATCACCCAACTTATTAGCTAGCTTAGCTAGGACTACCAGTAGCAGTACAGCTGATGCCTGTTTCACGAAGCAAGCTCAGTTTTCCCTGGATCTCTCAGACCTATCCGGCTACACTAATGGAGATCATGGTGATCGGGGATAACCGGTATCACGACGCTGGTTATCAACTCGCTCAGTCGATCCAGGTTTGCCTCATCAAGAGCCGTGAACGTGCACGTATAAGGGGCGGAGTCTGAGGCAGCTGACCAATCACAAGCATGAGCAACAAGGAAAAACACAGCGTGTTTCACGGCGGATGAGCAGCGTGTTATACTGGAAAAGTATGAGGAGGGAAAACAAAATTGACGTAGTAAATTTATTTAGTAGCCTAGCGTTATAGACTCGGAACACAACTGCTGACTTGACAGTGGATTATAAAACTTTTGGATGGCATTACCACCTACTGGCCAAACAGAACAGTCAGGTAAGTTTCAATTGTCTAACATTAGATGTTCATGTTATTGAAAAGAATAACGTCCATTCTTGCTCTGTTGTGGATCAATATCTATAGATGGTGTGGTGGCTGGTAGCCTACTACAGTAGGCTTTCTTCTTGACCGATACCTCTGGCAGAGAAACACTAGGCCTAGCGTTCAGGATTAGGCATCTAAGTTTACAGATTTCTAGCAACTTGGCAGTTTGAAGTGGATGATAAAAAGCGCTTACAAAACTTGCAAGAATATATATATAAGCAGGGAGCAGGGGTAATTCACCACTCGCTCCGCACCGGAGCGATGGAACGGCAATAAAGAAACCCGCACCACCGCACCGCGTTAAATAACGACGCACCGCTCCTCGCTCGCTCCAGCTCCGCACCGCTCATGTACTCTGATATGAACATATTTTGAAATGTGATACATTATTGGTGAAAAACAGGAGCAGAAACAAGGCCACAGGAGAACACTGAGAGAGGGGCGTGGAAATCAAGACTCTCCTCAGTTAATTGGGACAGCTGACAAGAAAGATCAAAGGAAGAAAAAAATATAGTGGCAGCTATGGTGAAAACTGCCACTGGTTTGTGAATTCTGATAAGCCTGCATTGCACTTCCATTGATTCTATAATGGCATGGGCTCCATTTTATTGATATAAATCCATCCAATCAACATATATGAAAGCTTGGTGAATGATCGCTTGATTGATTTTCTCCTTGATGCTTGTAGTGTTTTCAAGGATAACAATAGCCGCCATTAACAAGGCACAAGAGGTCACCCCATGGACTAAAGGGCCAACAACAGCCAGACAATGACCCTAAATGAGTGCAGAGGAGGCGTTAGGAGGTTCTGACAGCACATTTATAACACCACTTTTTGTACGCCATAATCAAGATGGAGGGCCGTGCTAATCACTCCTAATATTTCGGAAATTGTGGTTAAAACTGATCTTCCCCTCTATGAGCATCACACCAGACAAAGCAACACATGATTGCAGCCCCAGTCACTGAGGAGTTTATGCATTTACTTCATTTCCCTTTATTAATATTTTCTATGAAAAATACATTGTGTAAAGCTGCAGTAAACGTATTCTTATTACATTTGATGTTTCTACACTGAAGAAATCACATGATAAACAGGTTGATATCGCACTGTTTCTGCAGACAGCTGCTCTTAATTATTTGGTGAAACTCTGTGAGATAATGTCTGCATTATTGGGATTATTTAATTAAGGAGTGCTTATTCAAATATTCAGCAGATAGGCACACACACACACACACACACACATATATATACATATATATATACAGTACAGGCCAAAAGTTTGGACACACCTTCTCATTCAATGTGTTTTCTTTATTTTCATGACTATTTACATTGTAGATTCTAACTGAAGGAATCAAAACTATGAATGAACACATGTGGAGTTATGTACTTAACAAAAAAAGGTGAAATAACTGAAAACATGTTTTATATATTCTAGTTTCTTCAAAATAGCCACCCTTTGCTCTGATTACTGCTTTGCACACTCTTGGCATATATATATATATATATATATATATATATATATATATACACTACTCACAAAAAGTTAGGGATATTCGGCTTTCGGGTGAAATTTCAGGATGAACCTAAAATGCATTATAACCTTTACAGGTGAACTTAATGTGACCTTCTGTAAACTTTTGAATGCACATGTCCAACTGTTCAGTGTTTCAGTACTTTTTGCACAAGTTGCTGTTCTCTAACAAGGAGCTTAACGGCAAAATTCACATCAGGTGATCCATGAATCGACCAATAAATTTCCTGGTTCAATTAGAATTGGTATTTAAACAGTCCTCATCATGCTGTTCACATTTTGACATCATGAGACCAAGACGACACCTAACAGTTGATCAGCAGCACCTTGCCATTGCGAGGCTTCAAACAGGATGTTCTCAGACGGAAGTGGCCACTGAGCTTAGAGTGTCACAGAGTGTCATCAGCAGGTTGCAACAGAGAGACTGGAAGAGTCACAGAAAGGCATAGAAGTGGACATCCTTTGGCCACATCCCACACTGATGACCGCTTCATTGTGAACAGTGCCCTGCGGAACCGGATGATGAATGCCACTCAACTCCAGGCACGTTTAAGGGAGGTGAGAGGCACCCAAGTGTCACTTCAGACCATTCGAAACCGTTTACATCAGCATGGTCTGCGTGCTAGACGACCTGCAAGGGTACCTGACCACACCACCAGGCACAGGTGTCATCGTCTTGCATGGGCCAGGGAGCATTTACGCTGGACGAGGGACCAGTGGGCCTCAGTGCTGTTCTCTGATGAAAGGCGATTCATGTTGAGCAGAAATGATGGCTGCCAACGATGTTGGAGACGTCAAGGAGAGTACTATGCATCAGCCGCTGTTGTCACCAGACGAGCCTTTGGTGGTGGTGGTGTTACTGTGTGGGCAGGTGTGTCTAGTCAGTACAGAACTGCCCTACACTTTGTGAATGGTACAGTGACAAGCCCATACTACCTGAATAACATCATTAATCCAGTCATTGTGCCCCTGCATGAAAAACACAGGCCTAATTTCATCTTCATGGACGACAATGCTCCAGCTCATCGAGGTCGCATGATTAGGGAATGCCTGCTGGAGACTGGGGTACCTCAAATGGAGTGGCCTGCACTTTCTCCAGACCTGAATCCCATAGAAAACCTATGGGATCAGCTGAGTCGCCGTGTAGAGGCTTGGAGCTCTGTACCCCAGAACCTCAATGTCCTGAGGGCCGCCCTTCAAGAAGAGTGGGATGCCATGCCTCAGCAGACAATAACTCGACTTGTGAACAGCATGAGACATCGTTGTCAAGCTGTAATTGATGCTCAAGGGCACATGACAAGTTATTGAGACATTGACATTTTTTGTTGTGGTATACCCACCACTGTTGTTGGCTTTTGTTTCAATAAATTATTTGAGATGAGGAAATCACCAGTGTATGCTTCTACTTAAATGCCCTACTTTCATGATATAATATCACTGTAGCGTGAACTTTTTACATTTTCCATAAATTTCACCCGAAAGCCAAATATCCCTAACTTTTTGTGAGTAGTGTGTATATATATATTTTATATTTATATATATATATATATATATATATATATATATATATATATATAAAATAGCTGAAATTCATAAACAGTGACATTTTGAGTGGAGAGCAGCCCTATAGGAACCAGCAGGAAACAGTATTGTATTGGCATATAAGAGAAAATAAAATAAATAAATAAAATAAAATAAAGTAAAGTAAACGATAAGACTTCTCAAGCAGTTTTGATTATGCAGATTGATTCATTAATATATGCAAATTATCTGAGGAAAAACAGCTGATGCAAATCAAATGCAATACTCCCCAAAAGACTGGGGGAAGTTGGGCAAAGACGCCTCAGTTGCACAGTCACTCCTTTTGATGGTCGAATTTGGAAGTGCAGCAGAGTGGCTGTTTCTCTCAAAAGAGAATATAATTGAATCACCTTGTATTCAAAACATGGATTTTAAAATAATAATTATACAACAGCTATGAGCATTAAACTGCTCCCCGAGCATACGATATTGGCAACTGCTGGAATGACTGTCAGCCAAACACACCTTTTGTGCAACAAGGAATAGTTCAGAAACAACAGTTAATGCAAATGAGATATTGAAAGCATTGTGAGACTTGTAATTATGAGAAGGGACACATCAGCATGCTATAGTATATACTATAATGTCTAATCTTAGGAAAGCGCTCTTCTCCAACATTTAGATGAAAGAGAAAAAGAGAGAGAGAGAGAGAGAGAGAGATTTGTTGTATTATACTGTGTCAGGAGTGCAGGCAAATTATCCCTGCAGTCAATTTGCCTACCAACTACTTAGCACTCTTCATGAAAAGCGTGCACAGTTTGCAAAGTCTAAGGTTATGTAGTAGCACTCGGGATAGAATATTTATGTCTGTTTAAACTTTTACAGCTCATTCTTATTCACCGCCTACATTACAGTGAATAAACAAGAGGTTCACATCAAACACGGCTCTCTGATTTCTGAGTAATCTAAACCTGCCACTGAAGGGTAAAATGATGGGCTTACTATGGCACTCAAATTTGAATATATCATTCAGTGCCTGCAAAATTAGCCCGAAGCTTCCCAGCATCCTGAGCAACAAGGGGCGAAACACAGCCCATCTGTTTGTTTTTGTTTTTTTTTTTTCCTTTCCTCAAAATGGCTCACGTGCAAACTGTCGTGGCCGTGATTTCACCCTGCTTCTAGTCAGGTGTCAAGCCTTTGTTTTCCCCTTACAGAGTTATTCAGTCATGACCAACTCCTGTCCTCCAGTTTCTAATCATCACTTCACTGGCTGACAAGGACGCTCATGAAAATGGTGAATTATTGGACTCGGGCTGAATTGAGCTCTCGGTCATGTCACTGCTGAAGGATATTTCACAAATCCAAACATTGAATGATTTTGGTCATGGATGACATTGACCCACTGGAAGTGTTTTCCATCTCATTTTGATTTGGGATGACAAAAAAAAGATAGAGATGAAAAAAAAAAAAAATATGTTGATGGGTGGATTAAGGGTCTGAGCGTGGTAGCGCGTGAGGTTAAGTCAAGAACTTGTCTATTTTCCATATTTTCCAGAGCTCACTGTACGTGAGATGAATTCAGTGGATCAGTGGATGCCAAACGACAGTTGAATATCTTATGCTTAAAGAGGCTTCTTCTGTTTGACCTCTTCAGTCCATGAAAAAGCACTTACTGTTTCCTTACTTCAAAGCAGTTTGAAAAAAAAAAAAAAAAAAAAAAAAAAAAAAAAACAAGAAAAACAGACAAATAAATGGGAGACTGCAACTTTCGGTTCCCCTAAAATTGCCTTTAGCAGTTCTATTGATGGGATTGGGCATAGTCTTTATTCCAGAGCCAAGAAAGAGACGTGGATTTTTTTTTTTTTTTTTTTAACTTTGCTGTATGCAGCCAGAATGTATGACTTACATCTCACATGTTTTTATACTGATACCAAATAGTAGGATTCAAACAAATGCTGGGGGCCAAACAAATTGTACTCATCCTTAGCCAAAGCAGCATTACTCAGAGTGACTAAAAAAAAAAAACAAAAACAAAAACAGTATTGAGTTGAGATCTCTTCAGAACTTTTAAACTGATTCAACGCAGAACTCCAAAAGATTTTCTATAATATGTAAAAAAAAAAAAAAAAATGGACATTAAACCTTAATACAAAGTGCTGTTATGAGAAGAAACTTTTACCTGCAAGTATTGGCAAAAGGGGATTGGTGTACGTGTGTATGTGTGTGTGTGTGTGTGTGTGTGTGTGTGTGTGTCATGGTCATTGCATTTCATCTAGCTGAAGAGGCCCTTCACATTGTAATCTCTCAACTAGTATCTTCAAACAAGCGCTGCCCTTTCTGATAATGATTATGAAAAGAAAAAATTCTGAAATATGCTACCAGAGTTTGTTTTCCACACAACTTTGTCGCCATTGTCATAAATACTGAAAATTCTGTTTTTTGGAGTGAGTGAAAAGCTTGTGCCCTACCCCCTGCTATGAGGCTGAAATAGATCCTCCCGGTGCAGCATCTGATAAGACATATTAACCAAAACCATGCAAAGAGATCTACAAAGGAACGGAAATGGGAGCGCAAACATCCACTAGTTTTGCCGCTATCATCTAAACCACCAGAACTAAATCCAACCGTTTATTTTGAGTCTTTAATTTGGTACGGGAGCTATTGATCAGCACATAACAAGAACTTATTTTGTGAGGAAGGAGAGGGAAATCCAACAAAGCCATGCTGAGAAGAAGAAAAAAAAATCCCTGAACATTAGTCCACGCCGACCAGTTACTTAGACCATCTAACAACTTGTGTGAAATGCAAAAGCTATTACAAATACTTTTTAAGTCCACACATTTTTCATAGGGTCTCCACAGCTGAACAGTATATACTTCCACAGAGGAAATAAGCCTTGTGTTTGATTCTGCTATCGGTATTCATCAGGCCTTGTTTGGTGCCATTGAACAGCCACACAGCTTACGGCTCTATTTTGGGCAGAGCTGGTATGAAGCACTATGCGTTTACTAAGCTCTAAGCCTGAGATAAAACAGAATAGTGCATGGGGCAAACTGCCGAGGGTTCAGGACGGTGTGACCAAGCAACTTTTTAATTCTGCAGGAGAGGAGGTGTCGGTGTGTCTCAAACAGAGTGTAAATCACATTGTATGCCTGCATTAATCCTGTAAAGACGGCTGGACGAAGTTAAGTAGTTGTTACTTTAACACACTGTTTAAAATTCGGGAGTCTGGACGGGCAAATCCCGTATGTGCTGCCATAATTATCTCCATTCTGGCCCACAAAGGCAAAGGACAGACAAGTAAGAATGATATTTTCTTATCAGTTTCACTTGGTAGATCATAATGGATCTGATAGGAACACGAGGAAGCTGATTAGCAATTCCACTGCAGCCCTCCTACATGAGAAGATCTGTGATAAGCGCCATCCATCAACCCTGACTGCCTCATTCAAACTGATGGGAGAGCCAAACCTATCTCTTGATAAGCACTCCCACTTTCAGACAGGCCTATATATTGTGACAGGATGGAAGAGGAGCTGAAATAGGCCTGGGAGCTGCTGAGGAGAGCGTCTGTTCCCCATTATAGTAGAGACATCTGCTGGCTACCGGTTGTCTTACAGCTCACAGAGAGATCAGTGAGGGAATGGCTATATTACTGTATGTGTGATGGAGTGCCAACTTCATACTCATTTTTTGATTTTTTTTATTCCCCTATTCCAGCTTGAGTAGAGCTAAAAGCCACACAGCCGGGAGAGTCACATCCTGTGATACAACAAGATCCAGCAGCAAGACTTGTGCTTTCCTGATTCAAACAATTAGCTAAATGCTTAGAGCTGGACTAAGTAACATTAGTTATTTTACGAGTGTACAACTATAAATGATGTATGGTGTTGGAAACGTAGAGTAACAACTTGTCCATGGCCACTGCCCTTCCTTTATTGGAGGTTTACCTCCTGCTCTCAACCAGGGTTGAAGTAATTTATCAGTTTCCCAATATGTCAGATCGATTTTGGGCTTTAATTAAATATTGTCGAGTCATGTCCTCCACGACAGCGATGGATGTCCTCTCCTGACCATGGCTACATAAAACTAGTCTGTACAGCCTGCAAAATGTAAAAATTCTCCTCTTACCTATATGTTTTTGTTTTGTTTTGTTTTGTTTTGTTTTAAATTCAGTTGTTCAACTAGAGGGCAGCTGGTAGAGCTAAAACCTCCACCAACACTGAACAATTCTTTTACTTGCAAAACAGCAGCCTCCATATGGTT
This sequence comes from Myripristis murdjan, assembly GCF_902150065.1. Lineage (NCBI taxonomy): Eukaryota > Metazoa > Chordata > Actinopteri > Holocentriformes > Holocentridae > Myripristis > Myripristis murdjan. Next base: position 16,006,566 of record NC_043992.1, read on the forward strand.
AATGTTTATCTTTAGTCTTTCTGGTTTGATTTTCTGACAAAACAGTGTTTGATTACAATGCTGTTTAGTGGCTGAAATGAAAGTCCTGGATGTCCTTCCCACCATCACATGAATGCAGCACAAGAATTATGGGGCAAAAAACTCTGATGGCATGAATCCCAGATCCCAGTTAGTACCAAAATCTAATCTATATATCCCTGGGCCAAGGACTACATGTCCATCAGATTTCAGCAAAAAAAAGCTTTTAACTTTTTGAGATATCTTGCCAAAAAAAAAACAAAACAAAACAAAACAAAACAAAAAAACACAAACAAACAAACAAAAAAAAAAAAAACAGAAAAACCTTCTTCCAACTTTTTTTTTTTTTTTTTCTAACTACTTTTCCATTGGCAATACCCGCAACTGGCAGGTCCGGGACCATGTCTTAAAAGCTGTTAACCTCCAAGGATTTCATTAGTTTAGGTTCCAGTGTGGAGTTTTAGTGTCACTTGATGTTTTATATGTTTTTTCCACACTGATAAGAATAAAAGTCTGGGACAAACTGCGGATGCTTGTAATTTGTGGGGAATAAATTTAAGATGTAAAATGTCGGTGCGCAATAAAAGCTATCACAGCTCCAGTAAGAAATAGTGGCCGACTACAGTGTCCTGATGTTACCATCGCATTTGCTTCTTCTGCCCTCATCTTAAGGAAGCTATACAACAGAAAAATACAACAGACAAAAATACAAAATATGTGTATGCAAAAGGGAAGGTGGCTGGGTTCCAGCTTGTCTGAAGCGGTTCAAAAATCAACCGGCAGTCATAAGTCTCACATTATGTGAACACTGAATACATAAGGAATATATTTGTGGACTTGCTGCTGAATATTTACTGGGTCTTTGCAGTCATTTGAAGTCGAATGAAAAGACACCAATACAAATAGCACATGGCTTCAGTCAACACGATCTCATTCACCATGCCTAGGTGAATCGGGACATGATTTACAAAGGATCAGAGGAGTACTGGAAGTTTGCAAGGACAGCAGTTGTATTTACTGGAGAACAGCCATGCAGAGAAAACACAACCGTTTTAAATAGTGGGTGAACAAAACAGAAAATTATGGAATCCTGAACGCATGTACTGCAAACATGTTGGCCAACTCCAACTGTGCTCGCCCGTGTATGCACACATGTCTGCGCAGGTGTGAGTCTGTGTATGCAGGCCTGTGGTGCAAACTCATCCACCAAACATCATATGAACAAAATTCTCTAATTATTTATCAATTTAGTTCATATCCACATTTAATCAACGCAGCCATATTTATCTCCAGCTGCTCTCTGATGCTTTGATGCTTCAATCATATGGCCAGCCATCTCCAATTCACAGCCATATGCTGCCAACCTAATTCTTGAGAGAGGGCCATGTTTAAAATGACTGTGTGCTATGGCTGCCAAGTTCGCTCTGAGTGGAATTAATTAAAAAGTACTATACTATTCCATCTGCCTGGCACATGTTGGCAATGCTCCCAATACTTACACTTTGGGGACACAATTGGAAAATAAGGGGTATAATGAGAATCCATATGTGAACTTGCGCGTTTGCTGAAGAGATCGTGTGTCGGAGGAGAGAAACAGCAGCGGGAAGGTAGATCATTGAGAGAGAGAGAGAGAGAAAGATCATTCAAGAAAAACTTGCGATGTGCTCAGATGCCGTTGAAGTCAGCGTACTACTGTCAGTTGTGCTGCACAAAAATGAGCTGCTCACGGATCTGGTTTATGCGGCAACACAGTCTAACAGTGACACCAGCCAAAACTGCACCACAGGCCCATCCAGAGGCACTGCTGATACCATTACTTTCCTCTCTGTGTAGGTTACAGAGCAAAGATCTCATTCAATTCCCATAGTATATTCAGTGTCATACTGTTCTACTTTATATCATTGTCAAGCTGTCACAGTTCAATTTTCTCATCAGTCAAGTAATGAGATGTGTAGTCTGCATACAGGAGTCGGAATGTAGCCTGCACCATACCTGCAATACAGAACAACAATCATTTACCCTAAACCAGCTGCACACTCTGGTATTGAACATGGCGTGTTTATTTTATATGAGAATTAATGTTTAATTGTGTTTGCTTTAATGCACTGCGTGGTACATCATCTGTTCCCAAGGCATTTGAGACAACAACGCATTTGTAAATAAAAAAAAGCGGGTAAGCTATGACCTCCAGCTGGTGATTATCATGACAGGCAGAACCACTAATATAAACAAAAATCAATTATAGTTTCAGATGTCAGATGCCATAAAGATTTCTGTCAGCCTAAAAGTAAACTGAGTAGTAAACTCAATTAAAATGATTCACTACATCCTTGAGTGTGGGTTCGCAACCTTCTCACCACTCTATGCATATTGTGACTGGGTATTTAAGTGGCTAGGGATTCTGGATACAACTGCCTCCCTTCTTCCACTTCTGGGCCTGCCTGTCGTTGCTATGGAAACATCAGAGAAAGAGAGAGAGTCACTGACTGCATTGGAGGTGTGTATATGTGTGTATGTGTGTGACACAGCGATTTCACAGAAGACTGTTGAACAGTGCCTAATGAGTAGAGTGTTTGTGTACTCACGCACTTATCTGTGCGACAAATGGGCAAGCCCACAGCAGGTCACATCTGACTGTGAGCCAGTGCCTTAAGCACACACACACACGTGCGCGCGCCCGCACACACACACACACACACACACACACACACACACACAAAATGAATGCACATCAGTAATTCCTTACATTAATAGTAAAGCAAATTTACTTTTACATGATAATCTTGGCACAGTGGCTAACACAAAGGGTGTCTGTCATTTTTGTGTAAAAAAAAATAACAAACAAAAAAAACATGTTGTCCAAATACACCAGTATGCTAATGCATGTTGCACAGTCATGGTAGAAGGGCTGAATACAATTACAGCTTCATAATCAACTATAAACAAATGAAGTGGTCAGTTTTAGAATACCGCTGTGTGGTCCAACGTAATTATGCAACCAGCTGCTAATGCCTGTTGACCAGTCCCAGCTGCCATATGCTGGACCTCAGTCTGATGCCTTTTTCACTACTGACCAATCCATTGTGCTGTAAATTAATTTATTCCTATGGGAAACAGTTTTGATGGAGTGACAAAATGCCTCCTTATGGACAATGGTTCTGTTACTACGAGAGGGATGCAAAAATCCAACTTTTACTTGACTCTTGCTAACTAACCAGAAGTTCATTCTTGATTTTTGGCCTTAAATACTTTGTTTACAGAATATACGAATCGGATTTGAACTCAGGATGCTGCGATCAGAACTCAGCCTTAACAAGTGATTCGTACTCTACCAGGTGAGACACCAGGACACCCCTTGGGGACCAGTTTTTAACTAGAGATGCCTATAGCCAATATTTATGCCAATATTCCATTACTTTCATTTTGAAAATAACTGTACAACTGTGGGATTTCTGCTTTATTAGATGATGACAGTTGGGAGAGACAGGAAAGACAGGGGGGCAGACATGCAGCAGTCTGGTCCAGGCCTGATTCAAACCCAGGCCACTGTGGCTTAGCTTTAATGTTACGTAGTGCACGCTCTACAGGGTGAGCCACTAGGGCACCTCAGGTATGCCCGCACCTTTTGACAAAGAAACGCCAGTCCCTAATAAAATCTGGGTTATATCAAACATTAATATCAAGACTCAAAACCTTTGTGGTGGGCGCTCTCATAGCTCACCTGGCAGAGCGTGTACCATGTATCAAGACTGAGGTTTCACCGTAGTGGCCTGGGTTTGAATCTCTCCCCTACCTTTCCTGTCTCTTTCTCCTGTCACTATCAAATGTTGTGGTTTGTCAGCCTGTTTGACACAATGCTTGTTGACAAACTACAGAGGTGGGGTCAGCTTCTCCTGCAGGGGAAAAGCTCCTTTCTCTGGGCAGCAGCTGTAGGTTTCCCCTCACATCCTGCTCACCGCCCCGGAAAGGAATCAGCACGGGCTAAGATACCGGCATGATTTAGAGATTATAATTCTCAATCTGGATCCCATCAAGCTTTGATTACATAATTATTCCAACAGGTTGGGCTCTGAGCTGCAGACAGCAGGCAGGCGGGGTCACGTGCAACACAGCAATTATAGCTGCCAGAGAGTGGCTCTAATATGTGTAATAAAGTGAATAAAAAAAACTCAAGAGGTTTTGAGAGTTTTATGGTGTATTTTATATACTGCACTATACTTATACAGTAATTTAACTTTCTAATTTGAAGTGTTTGACACAGCTGAACTGTACTGTCGATATAATACAGTAGCCTAAATAGTGAAGCTGTCTATTTCATTACTTTATATTCATGTAACAGCCTAAACACATGTCAACTAGATGTTCATCTGCAACAGAAATAAATGGGGAAAAGTGGTTATAATAATCATCTGCATATAATGATGAATTTGGCAAGGACAGATGCGATCATTATAGGTGGTTTTCATTTTATTAGCTGTCAGAAGGTGAGAAAAGAGAAAAATGCAAATGCAACATAAGAATATGAGAGAAACGCTGTCAAACAAGAATTGAAGTCTTTTGAAAAAAGCGAGAGAATAACCTCTTTCTATTGCAAAGGAAAGACATGGACACACCAATATCTGATACTAAAAAAAATGCAGATATTTAGCAGATACTGGGAAATTGATAAATCAGTTTAACCCTACAACGTCGCATTAGAAAGGCCATCGAAAGCATGTGAAAGATTCATTTCTGAATGAGGTGTGACGGCCAGCAATCAGGATGCAGTGGTTCTTGTCGTGAGCAATCAGAGCTGCAACACGACACAGGGGGCTGCAAAATTTTGCTGCTGAGATCTGAAAATACTGGAAATGTCTCTTTTTATCAAAGTCTTCATCCACATAGCAGAGAGTAAAGCTCAGCTGTGATTCGGTGCTCAAATTTGATATCAGTATGTCAAAAAAGAAATGCAAGCAGAGAGAAGCAATAACAAGATGTCACATCAGTTTTTGGACTGAAGCAAGGCGTCACCCCAGATCCCCATCAAGATGCCTATTGCATTTTGTTTCCTGTTGTTTGTCATTCTACTCAAATGCTGGTTTAACCTATACCCAACAGCAAAAATTATTACAGCTGTCTGAGGTGAATGGTGTACGATTTACTTATGGTGAAAGCAACACTAACAAATTCTGAATTGAGCATTCAAATACAAGCCGCATGTAGAACGCATGCCTCGGGACATGTACCATTTTTATACCACAGAACCACTGCGGTCCACATCAGCGCTGAACAAATCAGAATAGAAAGAAGAGAAAACATCAGATCGGTGTCATGTGAGGTAAAACAATATCAGACTAGGGACACATCCAGCTGCAGTGTGAACACAGCTAATACGATCTCCATTCTCCATGTGATGTCTTCTTACATCTCCTGGACAAAAAGTCAGTAACAACCCGGCAGGGCTGAAGCAAACCGTGCATGATGATTGCAGGGCTACACAGTGTATGAAGTGTATGAGATTTTGCTCACTGATTAATATTAAATGGAACTGTCTGTGAATTTGAATGTATGTCTGATTTTTCACAGGTACATCCGTGTGTCTGGGAGTGACAGAGAGATAGCTAGATAGATAGAGAGTCCCTTACTTTGATTTTGCTCTATCACCCTTGCAGCTTCTGTGTACCGAATCCTTCAAAGAGGTATATCAAGTCACCTCGACTTCACACCTCAATATTAACTCAAACAACACAAACCTTTGTGAATGCGTCAGAAACTTCATCCGATCAGTTTTGCAGAACAACACTTCCAAGAGTTGATATATGATTCTGGGAATCAAAACATGCTGAATGTTTCAGGCTGAATGTGCTTTCCAAGAAATGGCTGGCAAAATTTTAAGATCTGAACAAAATGTGCACTCTGATGTGCACAGGGATAAATAAAAAACAGTTCTTCTGGCTTTGAACTTTTCTGCTGCTGAAATGTTTACTGTTGACTTTTTAATGTAGCCTGCAAGGTCAAAAAGTTGTCTTTTTAATATAACTTTGACTCTACAATCTGAAGAGTTAAAAGTTTGCCTTAAAGGGTAAGGTTTAAACTTTTTTTTCTCCAGCAGACTCGCATTTAAAATTGTTCAGTCTGCTTAACTTTTGTGTTTTATAATTGTATACGACCTTTGCATGCTTCGAAAGTTTTCCTTAGCCTTTTCATTCCTTTTTTCAAATCTGGTTAAATCATTCTGAATTCTAAAATACTGCATGTGTTAAGATGTGTGACTTACACTTATGGTTGGCGTCACAACTCAATATCCTGTGAGAGAGGTGTTGAGAAGGAATAAATGGGAACTGGATGTATCATCTTTGGAGCAACTGACTGTCAGACACATAGGCCTTGTTCAGACTGCCACTCCATATTTGTTTTTTGTTTTTTTTTTTTGTCATATCCAGACTGTATCCCGGTTGATTTTAGAAAGTCTGGACAGAAAAAAAGAAAAAAAAAAGAAAAAAGAAACAAAGGAAGAAATGCAATTTTTACAATTCAGATCCAAGCCACATTTGGAAGTGGTTTGGCGATTCCAATCAGATTTCTACAGATGTGTCTAAGTCTGGACTCTCTGACCACTCAAATCAGATTTCAATGTCTACTGCATCACTGGCAACATGAAACACAACATCGATGTGACAATGTGACAGCGATATAACAGAGCGGTATGGAGGACAAAGCAGAGAGCAACAACACTGAAATAAACTGTCTGCTGGCACTTTGTTTGGAGGCTTCTGGACATTTCTCATACTTCCATGTTGGAAAACTACATCACCAGCGTATGAAGTTATTGACGTCTAATGTTACCACAGTAGCCCATGCAGATGGTGGTGATGTCTGGACACATGAATCTGATCTGATCCCTTTTAGATAACAGTGTGAAACGTCAGTCTTAAAGATCTGATTTGGGAACAAATCTGATTTGCCTGCTTTCACAGATCATAGATTTGAGATCATGACTCAAATCATACATGAAGGTCAAAGATGAAAACAACAACAACAACAACAACACATAAAGGGTTACACAGTCCCCACATATTTCATGTTAAAGCAGTCAACTACGGCGAATCTGCTTTAACTCTCCTACACTATCTGTGCAAAATGAACCTAAGCAGGTGGAGGCACCACAGCCTGCAACATAAACGTTTGGCTGTCACTACCAAAGATGCACAAACAGGAAAGCAAAAATATTTCATAAATGCTTAATGAGACATGATACAAACATCACATACGCCTACCTGCTTGCAAATGTAGCCTGCTACGTGCTCCAAAAACATAAAATGGTTACACATATTTGAGAAAATAAATAAGCAAATAAACAGAAGCTTTAATTCTGGAAATACTTTGAAAAGTGTAAATGGAAGTTTAGAAGGCAGTTTTAATCAAGGAAGCTAGTGTGTATTTTTAGGGAAAAAAAAACTGAATTAAACAATGCAATTCCATGCAATTATATTTTTTTCACTATTTTCTATACCTCCAGTATGACAAAGCAATCTGAAAGTAACTGAACATAATCAGTCATTTCTGGGTTTGAGTAATCCCTTGAATTATGTCACGATTACAAATGCGATGAAGTAACTTGCAGTTGCACTAGAATAGTCAGTAAAACACTACATCCCACATCCCTGCCCAGGTACTGTAGAGGAGCATGCAGTGATAAATCTTGACCACTAGATGTCAGCAGTCCCTCATAATTGAGTTTCAGAAGAGTTACAGAATTCTACTGTGGTACCCGTGTGTGTGTCCCATCATGAGAGCACACCAACATATTCTCATGTTTGTGCCCAATACGTCACACTTTATCCTGATGAATAGGCTCCACACAGACATTTTTATGAGTGTGAGTGTGCGTTTGTCTCGGTGAATAAAAGAAAAATGAGGGAAAGAAAAAAAAAATAGAGAGATACAGAGACAGAGATAAATAGATACTGACTCCTTCCATTAGTCATGGAAGACATCCCTATTACCAAACCTCAGGATCATTAGCATATTACACCAGCAACACACAAGGCGTACATGCCCTGTAGGTGCCCTTGCTGTATATCTTCTACCTAGCAAACTGCATACACTGCCTTAAAAGTAGGATAAGAAAGAAGACTCGGGTTGGGTCATGTTTGTGTGTGTATGCATGTGTGATTTATTTTGTGTGTGTGCATGTGTGTCCGACAGATTTCACGTAAGAGTGATGAACGATGCCTGATGAGCTGAGTGTTTGCATACTCACACACTCATCTGTGCAGAGAATGAGTAAGGCCACAGCAGGCATGGACAAACAGTCACATTTGCACAGACACTTATGCATGCATGCACACATACACATACACACACACACACAGAGAGCGTATGCTGATGGATAAATCAGAGCAGCATGCGTGTCATTCCAATTACATGCTGCATCCATCCTGCTTTCCTTTCATTAAATAATGACATTTAATCTATGGCCTGCAGCCTCGTCTAAAATACTGCTGTGATAAGTGTAAATTAAACAATGTGCACCTCTCAGCTCCACTGATAACAAAAGAGAACCTGATTGAAGGCGCGTGCGTGTGTGTGCTTTTAACACTATATGTGTGCACATGAATGCATGTCAGCCACTTGTGTTCTGTGTATGGAGCCAAGAGTGGATCAATTTAACCTTGAGTTCAAGGCTGAGCAGAGAGGAGAGCTCAGCCTTTATATTAAACACAAATAGTGCATCACCTAGGAAATCATAGATCCATCAAAATGCGTCTGATTATAATCTATTATCAGTAAATGCAGTTTTCCTGTTATGGCTTTTTAAACACGATGAAGTATTACAACTCACTCCAAAGATGCAGCTGTGATTTGATTTTATGGCAGTAAATGTCATTAAAAAAAATGTTACAACAAAATTAAATTGAATCGATAAATGATGTGTTTATGCAAGATAATATTGCATATGAAAAATATTATGAACTGGTAAGAAATTTGAAATTTCAAGAATAGTATTATGCTTCAATGTGTTCCTGCACATTCATGTGCACATATGTTCTATATGGTCTGTGTGTTTCCCTGTCTCTGTCCCAGGCCCTGCCACATACAGGTGATACCACCATATGGACAGGCTCTAAGGTGATATGAGACAAAATTCCAGTGAAATAACATACTTTACACCAGTGCCAAAGTGTGCAGACAGAGTGCTATGCATATGAGCAGGTGCACAGGCTTGCAGGTGTACAATTGTGTGACTAAATGTCCACCAAGTGAATGAATACTGAAAACATGTGTCAGACAGAAAAATATGCATACATGAATAGATAAACATATGCAATTGATACATATGCATCTTTCTGGTTTGTTGATCTTTAGATTTCATGCTACACCTGTTAAAGTTGCCGCTGTTAGCCACAACATATGGTGCAGCATCAACATCAACATCATCAACAATCAGGTATGCATCAGTTTCAACACTGGCACAGTGTAACGAATCAACATCAATCGGTGTGCATCCACCCTGGAAAGAGGCAAGTTTAACACTCAGTCTTCAGTCAGTGATTGACTGGAGATGGCAAGAGACACAGGTGTGGAAACTCACGTATCGGCACACACATGCATATGCATGCATGCGCGGACACACACACACACACACCCACACACAGATGTGCACACATACAGATACATATGCACACAATCTGTTGCCCTTTCTTTTTTCTTCTCTCTTTCACTCTCATGCATACAAATGAACACACACTGACAGATGCATTATAAAACCCTATGGGTAATTCTGCCATGCGAATGAGCTTCCTTATGAGCCTCTGTCACAGCCTGGAGGTTCCACTCTGATGTGGACATTTTGAACATGCAGACTCTAACCTGTGTGTGTGAAAGTGTGGGACTTTGTTGACTGGCTCTACAGCAGCAGCTCACTGACACATGCAGGGAGAGGTGACTGTGTTATCTGTCAGGCCCGACCACAGCTTGAATTCATACAACACATGGAGCAATGACAGACCAACAGACACAGACTTTGGTTCATTGAACAGAAGCTGTTGTTGTTGATCTCACATTTGACAGATTAGATTCCTTATTAAATGTGTCTGCAGAGCCACAGGATCACTGACACGCGGTGTGAATGTGGACCTGTCAAGTTGGAGTCGTTGAAGCCTCAACAGAAATTAAATGAGACGCAAGAGCTGATCTGCATCTCCTTAATCTTCCTGTTAGTGAGCCAGCTGACAACTAGGGCATGGTCTTTCTCTCACTATCTCTCCCTCTTCTCTCTCGACCACCTAGCTGTTTCTCGTGATAACACGTCAGACCATTAAGCAACAACTGATAATAACCTGAGTAAGAGAGAAGACAATGACAATAGCGAGAGTGCATGCTATCAATGCATATTAACCATATGGATGCCAGCTAATGGGTTGGAACAATACAGGCAACAATACAAACAAGATACAGCTGGTCAAACTCAGAGCAATTAACTCTAATAGGAATATATAAACTTATTAGACGTATCCAGCTCTGGGGTGATGTGGAGTTACTGTATCGTTACGTGCTCACAATATTGTGCTGAGTTGTATGATACGGCCAAGTAAAACCGACTCCATTACCATTTATTGCTAAAAGGACACTGAACTCAGTGCAGCGGTCATTAACTTTAACTTGACTTTGTCTCCTTGATGCTTGGCTGGGGAAACAAATGAGGCCAGAGTGCTGTTTTGTCTTTCCTGCTCCATTCCATCTTGCTCTCTCTCTCTCTGCCAACACACATCCGGTGACAACTTTGTCCTCCACTACGGTGCATGAACAGGCAAAAAAACTGGTAGGGAAAAAAATTCAGCCACGACTTGTGATTTAACAAGCAATGCCTTTAAGTGATTTGCCTTCTTCAGGGTTACAGAACAGTTTAAACGATGGACCTCAACTACTTGTGTAAGGGTAAAAAGGTTATTACCATTACCAATCAACCCAGCTAGCAAGGGGGCATTGATTCAGCATGGAATTATGGTCCAGAGCCAAGATTTTTGGTCAGCATTGAAAAATTAACATTAAACTAAGTGGGACTCCTTATTGGAAGCAAAACAGAGTCATCCGATCCATATTTACTCCGTCTTCTGGTTGAGCATTTTTGCCCATCAGCTGTCTCTCAGCAGCAATTCGTGGGAAGCCGAGTGGACAGCGGCCACTGTTCTGTTGAAAAACGCAACATCTCCTGAACGCCTTGTGCTGCTGCAACCAAACTCAGTGTGCATTTCTAGATATGACGTCTGAGTCACCATGGCAAATGTGCTGCCATTCGGCCGACATGTCGCACTGTAGCAGCATCATAAGTTTAAATAGCTCTAATTAACAATATTCATCCATCAGTCCTATTCAATTTGTAATTTTGTATGGTTCTTCGTTTTGTATGTTTCATCAATCTATCTTCTAAAAACTGTTTTTCTTCCCTGTTTCAGGTAGTAAGTATATGTCTACGTGCTGCTGAAAACTGATTGACTGATAGTGGACATATTTTTTCTTTCTTTCCATTGAGCCTTTAGGAGTACTCATTTTTGCACAGACATTATTCATATTATGGTTGTATAACTCATAATTCCAATTAGTTCTAAGTCAAAATGAAAGTTAAGTTTAAGTTGAAATCTGAAAGGTTTTTTTTTTTTTACTATGGTGTTAAATTGCCTTTTATATTCAATGTTCAGTCAGTATTAGACAGTGAAATTTTTGTTTATGTTGAACCAGCTGGTTTGACTCCTGGTCCTTTCTGTATAGTGTTTATATGTTCTCCCTGTGTTTGCATGGGAGAATCAATTCCATATCAACACTGGAGATCAACATTGATTCAACAAATATGCCTGACATCTAATCAACATTGCTTCAAGCAGTTGTTTTTTTTTTTTTTTTTTTTTTTTGCGATCTGGGAACCAGACAAAAATAGTAGGCCACTACTGTCACCAGACTATCCCAGGTGGCTTATGGTGACCGCATTGGGTAATCACAAACCAGTCCAAGATAAGCCCCTTTATAAACCAGACACACAACCACATTATCAAATAGAAAGGCGAAACAATACAAAAAGCAGGCTATAGAAGAGATCAAAAGCCAAAAATTACATAAATCATCACAGAGATTCATCCAAACTGAATTCCTCATTCATTCCATTGGAGTACAGACAAAACCGAAAATGCAAAAAGCCAGTACCTAGACATTTTACAGATCAATAACTCAGGCATATTTAATCCCTCCTGTGGTAGCCATTTGTGATAAGTTAAGATATACTGAAATTCTGATATAGGCATGTAGACAGAAGCTATGACTGCGGAGCTCAGTTTGAGTCTCACCACACAGCAGCAGCCCCCCACCCACTATCCCAAAAGATGACATTTAACCACACTCCATGACAGTGAAGTGACAGCTTGACAAGATAGATGAGAGAAAAGGAGACACCATGGGGCACGAGGGACAGAGAGAAGAGAAAGCAATAGGAGATGGAGATACTGAAAGAGGATAGAGTAACAGAGAGACTGAGAGAATAGCAGAGTTAGAGTTAAATCAAATGGGTAACGGCACAGACAGGGCAGCGTGTGATCAAAAGCATCAGACAAAGTGAGAGATGTTTGTGATGAAGTGTGAGTGCCAGAGAAACAGCAGGGTTGAAGGGATACAGATGGCAGGAGAGGAGAAGTCATTACCAGACCATGTGGACAGCGCCGAGGCTTCATCAGTGCTCTGAGCACTTGGCGTTCAGTGACTTTGACCAGTCCTGTCCTCTGTGGCTGCCTTTTTACTCCCATATTTATAAATGCATCTGATTTGCATCTGATTTTACAGTCAAGATTAGGGAAATATTTCTCACACGCCAAAACCAGAAGGGTCTAGACATTACTCTAAACCGGCAGTCACAGGGTACATGTCAGGTACATGGCAGGCATCGATTCTTACAGGTTCTTAATAGTTTATTCAAGTGCCAAAAAAAGTTAGTTGGTTCTAAACAGATTTGCAAATGTGCCACATATCACCAAATGATTATTCATGACTGTTTGCAAAATGGTATGTCACGATTAAAAACTCAGACTGACCTTCTGCAATCTTATATTTTTATTTCTATCAACTGTCTATACAGAACACATTTAGAATACATTTAAATATCCCATTTCACAGCATATGAACTGCACCATGCAATGAAAAATGCAGTTAATAATTATATTATTAATTATAGTGTTAATATAACAATAATTCAGAATATACTGTAATGTCTGTAATGCCTTAAACGATATATTCAAGTCTAAGCGTTATGATCACCATACAATAAAAGTAATACAGTTGATGTGTACAGCTGTTATGGGGTCTGAAACACAAGCAAACTGCTGAAGATGACGCCAAAAGACGTGACAGGTGTCCTGGGAAGTGCCACTGTAATTATTTTAAGTATTTGGTGAAGGAAACTGGTTTTGCCTGGCAGCTGCAGGGCGGTGATACGTCTAGTGCCTGAGGCTGAGAGACAACTAAGAAGATGTCACAATATTTTCCAGCATTTTCTCTTGACCTGATGTCCAAGACTTGAAGCCAGTCCTGACCTGAGTTTAACAAGAAAACACAAAAAGCATTAGAGTATACGGTCTAACTGGGCTTGCTGTAAATAAACAGTTTTCTATGTAACCTAAATTCTCAAAAACTGCATGCTGGTGCCAGTCTCATAATTTCTTTCCTTTAGGGTAAAAGAACTGAAAGCCTAAGCCGCTAACATTATCAAGGGTAAATCATGTGCTGCTTCCTACATTTAACCTGCGTCCATACAGAAACAGAAATTTTTGAAAACCTATTTCTTTGTTCTTTTTTCATCTGTTTTGTTTTATTTAACTCTATCCACTTAGGACAGTTTTGGAAAATATCTCTGGACACACAAGAAGACAAAAGTTCACAGGTCTCTGCTAAGCGTGTATGAATCCCAATGTGCACAGACTTCAAGAAGTGGTAAGTGCAATTTGTTCACATCCCTGTTAAAAAAAAAAAAAAAAAAAAAAAAAAATCCAATGTCCAAAAAATTTCCACTCTGGAGACTGCTTTCCAAGAGTTGTGTGTTCTGTGACTGACAATGTAAAGCAGCACTAACTTCAATTTACAACAATATAACACCTTTAATTTGCAAGGACACAAAGTAAAATACATTCACGAACAACCGCCATGTCTGCTATCATTCCAGTTGTTTTAAGAAATGAGGCCTCCAATGACCCATTAAAACATTAAGCATTAGGAAACTGTTTAGGAAAATGCAAACTTTAATTCTGTTGTAGGCCTCATCCCTAGTTAACACCCATCTTCTACCAAGCATCAAGCTAACGACTTAATATCATACCTAATATTAACTTAATCACACAATGAAGGCATGTTTGTTAGGTGTAATACATGAGCTTAAATTTGCAACCACATAAACTGTATTTAAGCATTTACTTACACATATCTTCTTTGTGTTGATGGATGCTTAACTTTAATTAGCTTTAAAGAACACTCCCTGGATAAATGTCAGTGGTATGTGGCTGAGCTGCACCTTTTACCCAGCAGCAAATCCCACCTTGTCAACACTCTTCTCACAAAAGAACTGCAAATTGAGTCATGAACCACCAAAGAGCCAGGTGAGAACATTAATGGCCCTTTGAGTAATGGTGGTAATACACAGCGCCATTAACCACTTTAAAAAATAAATAAATAAAATACTGAAGATGCTGAAGATTTTTGTGCGTACAACTGAGTGTGCAAAACACCAGCAGCCAATCCATATCTCATGTAGTATGCCAAGCCCTACAAATCCCCTTTTCTGATTTAAGTGGATTTCACAGGGAAAATCAATAATTTTATTATCAAATATAGAGCACATATTGTAACTGCGCCCAGTTCTGGATAGAGTGTGGCTGCAAGTTTACAAAAACAAATAAACAAACAAACAAAAAAAACAAAAAAAAAACAAATATAATTCATCCCACACTGTCTTCACGTAAAGCCACAAGAAACAATGTGAAACCTGCAATTCCTTTTCAGTTAACTTCAGTTAAATTCGGAGATTTAATAAACACCAAGATCTGAAAAATAAGCAGTATTCCTATCGAATCAAAATCTCTTCCTTCCACATCTACTGAATATAGTAACCACTCTTTTCTTTTCACATGCTATAAACTGCTAGTCATTACTATTAATATTATCAATTATCTATTACAATCTAGGCCATGAATGTTCACTTGCAGTAAACCAGTAGACGTACCAATGTAACTAAGGTGCAGCATTATTGCTTTGCAGTGTTAGCCTTTACTAGCTAACATTATAACTAATCTCACCCTATTAAATTAGCAACTGTGGTTATCTAACATAAGGTAAATAGCTAAGTAAATATGAGAGGACCCAAATACTTTTATGGCAATACTCACCATTCACTCACATATTGTGCAGAAAATGGATTCTGCAGGGTGCACATCTTCAGACTTATCATCCCCTGGTTTACTGGGTGAGTACATGTGTACTTTGTGCTCCTCCATCAACCTGTGGCTCTGCCAGTGTATTGCTAATTATGTAGTCATACGGGGGGAGAAATCCACATGGATGGAGTGCTGTTTGTCAGACAGCGGCAACTAACATCCTAATTGTCAGCACACTGGACAGATGAGTGAATAAACAGCTGCTACATATCTTGGCTGTTCTTGGCGAGGTTTCTCATAACCAGCAGCATCCCTGGCATGTGCCGTGTTTAAATGTAAATGTGTTACGCAGATCTAAAAAATAAAAAACAGTGGACCGGCACATCCAAATGCAGTGGGCCCATTGTTGAATACCACACCTACACTGGGCCTATTTTCTACGGCTTAATTTCAGCTCAATGCTTCAGCTTACTCTCCAAAAACAATGTCTAGATCCAGTAAAATGGATTGTGTGGCAAATCTTAAAAACAAAACAAAACACAAAAAATACTTTGCTGTGACACTACGGAATAATAAAGGCTATTCACCTAAATTTCTCAAACTAAAAACTTTTTTTTAAAGTTACTTTTGTGTCCTTTTGTCTTTCCCAGTGTTGAATACTAGTCTGGTTTTATCGTTTTGAGAAGCAAAAGGCATATCCAATTCCACACACCTGATTCAGTTCTCATCAGCTTCATTAACCTTTCCTCGGCATTAACCTTCATTATCTTGTCTGTCACAGATAGGTGTGGGATATGGAAACATGTTTAAAAATACTCTTCAAATAAATATGCACTGCTACTAACTACACATCCTCTCCATTAAGACACTGTTGCCCAAAATGCAATACAAGTCCAAATCTAATCTAATCTAAGTCCACGTGCAAGAACTCCAAAAAATATCCTACTAATTTGTAATCAAGTGATATCTCTTAAAATATTACTTTATTTTCACTAGTACTTAAAAAATTATGGTGTAAATCTAATTTGGAGGTCAACATTTGTCAATATGTAGTACTGTAATGGTTCACCATAATCACAGCTTGCACTCCAGCAGTGCTTCTATAACTTTTTTGAAGAATCCACATTATTTTAGATCTTTGTCAGAGCAGAGTGTCTTTTGTATTACAGTATGTTCTGCCCTTTCCCTTTTCGAATGCTCTCTCAGATGTTCAGTGGGCTTGAGGTCTGCTGACTGTGGAGGAGGAGCAATACAAGCTGGCCCTTGTTGCTCTTGCATGGATTTCAGATAACCCTGTCATTAGCTGTGATGCATCATTAGGCTTATTGTTCTGCTGGAAAATGAATACTCTCCCACACAACTTTGAGCCAGCAGGGATGATATGCCTCTGAAGAATGTGGTAGTGGTACTCTTCCCTCATCAGTGTGTAGCTGATCCTGCACAAGTCTCCTGGAACATCCAAGCAGCTGAATATTTCCAGCACAATGTATAACTGAAGGTTTTATGTGCTGTTGCATTAACCCCTCATTCAGAGGATTTTCCACATAAACTCTGGGATCTGAAGACCGCTCCAGCACAAGTTCATGTCCATAACCGGCATACTTTTTGTGGCACCCCCTCTTGCCCACAATATCAAACAAAAAATTTGATCTTGTAAGCCTATGTCTGCATGTCTAAAAGATGATGCTAGGCTGTAGGCTTACCATGTACCATGAAGACCTGGGCAGCCTGGGGCCATCTCTACTGGTCAAGAAATTATCCAAAACCTCAAACATAGAGTTTAGCATTCCCTGTATTTGAGTTTGTTTTCAATCAAGCTGCCACTGTTCTCTACATCACAGCCCCAAGCATGCAATCAGTGACAATTTCCAGCCCACGATCAACCCTGTATCTAAAGAAAAAAAAAAAAAAAAAAAAAAAAAAAAAAAGCATGGGTTACAATATGCCCACCAGTAGTATTCAGTAGTCTTCACTGCCCATGTCTTCTGTGTCCTGTGGACAGACCTGCTCCGTGCAGACCTCTAGTGTAAATTCTCAAAACCATAAAGTTCAAACTTTGATTCATTTGAAATCAAGACATCATTCCAGTTTTCAACAGAACATTTACCAACTGCAGTAGGTCTGTTTGTCTTGAATGCAGATGATGTTTTGTCTCATAAGGATGTGAGCTTGATCTGGTCACTTCAGGTCAGCCTGGTCTTGCTTTGGATGAAAATGACTCGGATTGTGAAACTCTCTCCAGTGTGAGCTGTACTGCTCCCTTAGAAACATACAATTTAGCTTTAATTTGGTGCTGGAATTGTTTTTCAGCAGGAGAACAATGTGTCTCTTTTTTGACATTGTCACAAGCCGATGAAAAAACATTTTTCAAAAGTCCTTTTTCACAGTAAAAGCACTACCACAATATATCTGATAGATCTGGCAAACAGTGTATTTGGAGCATACATTTGTGTGCAAAAAAATGATGTGACACCAGTTTGAGATATTCAGATATATGTCTTTTTCATATGAGCATTTCTCAAACATGTATTTGTATCTTGTCTAAATAATCTAATCCTCTAATCTAATCAACTGAGTAAAAAAAAAAATAAAAAGAATTTGTTTTTGATAAGTGATGAAAAAGAAATGATTCTTGGTAGTGGACTTTTGGCTGTATTGTTAGACTGTATTATCTGTGCCTGTCTAAAGGTGTGCAGATATTTATGAAATTTGACACATAGCTTCTCAAACATGAATTTATGCCAATTGTTTTTTTTGTTATGGAACTCATCAAAAATGAACCAAAAACACCAAAAGACCCAAAATCACATTAGTGTGTGTGTCTGGAAATGGATACAGTTTTGTTAGCTGCGGTTTGGTGCTGTATCTATGCTTTTCACAGAGAATGAAGTCAGGTTGTTACATCTGGTGTTGAGCATGGGTTTAATATACAACCTGCTGTTCCGCCACTGCTGCAGTAAATTGAGCTTTTTGATATGGGAAAAGGTTTGAAGTGATGACAGAACTGCACTGATGAATATAATGGCCTGTTAACTCCTGCCTTTCTCCATAAAGAGAGGGAGGAAAGTGACTGAACGTGAGTGGAGGCACGCACACATGTAATGTACTACAAACTCACATCCCCGACATGCAAACACTGAAACCCTAGAACAAACACGCCCACATGTTCTCACAACCCTCACAATGCATTATTGTAAGAACTGGTCGTGTTTTACCTGTGTTTCAACCAAGATGAAGGTCCAGGATGGGGCAGAGCAGGACACAGCATCCCCAAAAACAGAGGGAGAGAAGGAGAGAAGAAAATTAGCAACTAAACCCCAGATATAAACTCAATCAGCTTAGAGCCGCTGCAGTAACCCAAGCAAGATTGAGTGAGAAAACAATTCATTAGATTGAGAATAAATCTGACAGCACAACTTGGACTGGATGATAGGGACAAAGGATGTGGTTCTACTTCATTCCAACCCAATATAGCTGAAACTGACAAACACGATTCATCACACAAACACACACCATATGGCTGTCACTGCATGGGGTGGAATAACACTGGCAACCATACAAACTGGAAACAAGTACACACACTCAGCACAATTCACTTTAAGAGGAATGTGGAGGAATTGGAAGGATTTCGTTGTGGAAAACACCCAGCAGCTTGCCAGTTTGAGATGAACTGGTGTCACTACCATTACAATAGCAACGTCCAACAGTGGAGAAACAAGAGAAAGTCGGTATATTAGCTTGAACATAATGCTGAGACACCTCCAAAGAGCAGTAAGTCCTTCAGTATACAGTCCAAGTATCCAGTTTCATAATACAACCATGGTTGAATGTCTCAATTGCCGCTTTATGGTAATAAGACATTGATTTCAGTGCAGCTGTCATTAACTTTGATTTGACTTTAAGTCCTTGATGCTTGACTGGGGTAACAAATGGGACCAGAATGTTGTTTTCTTGCCCGACCCGTCCTGTCGCTCTCAACACATATCAAGTCCTCAGACGTTCTACATGTCAATACTTGTCTCATATCAAATGATTGTCCTTGCACTTTTTAATAAGCATGTGGGAGCTACTAATTGTAGCTCTTTCCCAGGTACTTTGGGTGAAAATACTACTACTACTACTACTACTACTACTTCTACTAATAATAATAATACTTATAATAAAATACAAACTGTTACAATACAATTTCTTTTTACGAGTGCTGAAATGAGAGTCTGTATGCATAATCCTAAGCAAGAATGGTTATACTCTATATCTGGTTTTGATGTGAGAACAGGCTTGGCTTCAGCAGACTGAAGAGTATAATGCTCTGTAATGCACGGTACTGTGTGAAAATGCCTAGCGCGACATATACACAAACAAACCCGCACACACACTCTAACACCTCATTAGTGTAGGAGGTAATCATGTTTTACCTGTGTTTCAAAGATCCGTGGATGAAGGTTCGAGATGAAGCAGAGCAGGAGACAGCATCCGCAGGGAGAGAAAGAGATAAAGGCAGTTAAAAACCAAGCGCCAGACATGGGCACAATCAGCTTAAAGCCACTGCATTAAACCATACTGAGAAAGAAAACAATTCATTACATTAAGATAATAAATCTGACAGCACAACTTGGAATGGATGAAGCAGACAGAGAATGTGGTTCTGCTTCAGTCCAGTGAAATATAACAGATGAAACCTCCTCTGTCTGTCTCCTCTATTTTACACTAATTAGCTGATTCCTCTTGTAGAAACAGAGGTTGACAGGATCTCTTCCATGCCAGGAAGTGTGTGTGTGTGTGTGTGTGTGTGTGTGTGTGTGTGTGTGTGTGTGTAGTGAAAGCCTTTTGCTGTAACACTGTCAACCTTCATCTCTTATGGAGGATGAAATAGAAGGAGGAAATATGAGGAGGAAATACAATGGAAAAAAATACACACAATGCACTGGGGTACTTTTCAAAGGAAGGTAAATACATAGTCCAGAGAATGATGGCTTTGTGTTAAAGAGAGTAAGACGAGTAAAAGAGAGGATGTGGGAGGAAGACAAAGAGAGAAGACAGAGCACAGCTACCCATTGGTGACTTGTCAGGAGCGCTGTGAGAGGCAGAGGCAGAAGACAGAACAGAGAGGAGAGCACAACTACAACCACCCACCGGTGATTCAGCATAAATAGCAAAAATCTATGCTTTGAAACTTGCGAGAGCAGAGTGAGATGCAAGGAGAAAGCCGGTGAAAGAAACTGTACTCATCCTCTATCATAAGCGACTCCCATTTACTGAAAGATATCTGTTCACTATGCTTCAAATTATAGCAGGTAAGTTTGTCTGTGCTGCAGCTTGATTTGTATACATTTCTTAGTGACTAAGATGGAAAATCTGTGTTTTTAATGTGAGCCACTGAGGAACAGAGATTTGTTTGTGCAGTCTTGCAAGAGAAAGCCTAAGAGCACAGATGATGCTTCGTGAGGCAAGTCTAAACCCTGGAAATCCCACAGTGAAGAATGTTTGTTCCCTTATGGAGTGATCTCAGACATCACACACACCCCTCTAACCCCCCACCTGCTCCTCAGGCTATAGGCCTACTACCAGAGATAATAACCTTTATTTAGTGAGGCAGCTCCCACTCTGTGGTATACTAGTCCCATAATGGTTGTAGTGCAGCACACCAGGCCCATAATGGTCTTTGTCCAGTGCACCCAGTCCTATAAAAGTCTTCATCCAGTACACCAGTTTCATAATGGTGTCAGTCCAGTATACCAGCTCTGTAATGACATCTCCTCATCTAAACAGCCACCATAAACTAACAACAAACCACATTCAATTATGTCGATAGTTAAAACTACGAGAGTATATCTATTTTTCATTTAGTTAAATTGCACCTAACGTCTTTATAGAAATGTATAACCCATATAGAAATTAATTGTTTTTCCTACAATCAACTGAAAGCCTATGTAAGTGACAAAGAAAAAAAAAAATCTGTCACATCTGGAGGCAGAAAAAAAATTGCCAAATGCATATATTACGAGTTCATGTTTGTTGAGCTCGGTGTTCACCTGTGAATTTACATATAAAACCAATAACAAACACATCCCTCCTTGGACTTCAAGTCTTTGATTTTGGCTGCATCTCATTACGCAGTGCTGTATAATACAATGCTCCCAAATTATGAACTACAACATAAACAGCAAGCAGCCTGGCTAACAGTCAGCTGTGAGACAGGAATAGCTGCTACAGCACTGAATCTGTTCTGAATCTTTTATACTGCATGATAGTTAATGCTACTGCTGCCATGGCTGCTACTCAAATATCTGTCCTAGCCCACATGTGACATCACATCTGGACTCTAGTGAAATGTGCAAAAAATATCCAAGGACTGAATCCAGATCTGACGACACTATTACTCAGTGAGAGGGGGGGGACTCTTTGATGGGCCTGAACAAGGACATCCTCAGTAAAGAAATATTCTCAAGTTTATGTCTTGTTGAAAGCCCTGTATTCAATGTCAACCCTCCTCTGATGCTCATTCTTCTTGGCTTGACCGTTAACTAGCTGTAACCAAGAAAGTAAACAGTGTTATGAGCATGAAAGGACATCTTTTACTGCCTGTGGCCAAACTGTCAATCACATTCATCATGCACATTATTGTTACTGTGACTAGCCCCCCCAACCAACTTATGTCTCTCTTCTCTTCCATAATATAAGCCAACTACTTGTTTACGATAAGAAAAAAAGTAATGCTAAATGCGTTAAAACCTAGGTTAGATTGGCCAACCCACACAATGTCTGCTACAATATTACAGCATGGCATCTCTCTCGTTTGCTGTTTTATATGCTTCTCTGAGGCTCTGTCTATCACTGCATTAGTCACTGTTGCTCTTTTTCTTTCCTCCCTGCTTGCTTCCTTGTCTCCTTCCTTTCTAAGTCATACAGTACATCTAAATGTCCAGGAATATATTCGCTTGATCCCAAAGTATACTGCCTCATATTGCACAAAATGCTCAACACATTTCCAAGTACATCCCACACAACCTTGTTCAAATGCTGTGTTTGACTCACTCGAGTTGATTTCTGAAACAGCAAGTTAAGTCTGGGCTGAATCCAATTCCCACACAGTCAACAGTAGATAATACCCTGACTGACAGAAACTCTCCTCCTGTCCTCCCCTCTCTTTTCCCTCTTTGTCCTCCTCTGTTCTCCCTGTTCTGTAATCAATGGACTGAGCGGTCGATAGCTGGAGGAACTAGTTAATTCATTGTCTGTAATTGTTGCACTCAAATGAAAGATCTATAGAGGACAATGTCTGATTCTGAGTGGGGGATGTGGTGGTGGGAGCTGCATAATCAGCCCGTTACTATTATTCCATGCAAACCAAAAGTATGTTGGCTAACCAAGTCTTAATGACAACTAAATGACAACTTCACGCTATTTTTTTTTTTTTTTAAATGGCAGATGGCAAGGCTTTGTGTTTTTTCCCCCGTTGCCGATACCTGTTTTGTATTTTGGTGGCTTGCCATGAATTTTACTGTGGGAGTAGAAGAGCAGTAGGAGGTGTGTCAGTGACGGTCAAACAGCCAAGTACCTTTTTGGCGGATTACAAGGATTTACACTTGAGTCGCCCACCTGCTCAGACCATATTAAAAGTGCATGGCGCAAAGCGCAGCCTTGTTTTGTACTTTTTCATGGGTTTATCAAGTGATGTTTGCATGAAGAAATCCTATTCAAAAGCTTACCAGCCCTTTTTGTGGATGACATGGTGGCCCACTTAACTTTGATATAAATCCCTAAACTACTGAAGAAACAGTTCGTCCCTAAACTAAAAATGTACTGATTAAAGCAACTGGCTTAATCATAATATCCCATCTGCGCCCATAGTTTAGAAGTATGAATAAATGATGCATGATCGGCCTGAAGGGAAAAAAATCCATCTCAGGTCCAATGACTTTGAGTAAAAATCACCAAGTGGCTGTGATGGATCCTATTTAAAGGCCTCTTCATCAGTCTCAGCAGAGCGCTGAGCAGTGACAGTGACATGGCTGAAAGAGATGTGAAGCCTTGTCCTGGTTTTGAGGGTACAGGATGGAGGTTAGTGTGTCTCTGTTGCTCTGTCTGGGGAGTCGGGTGGAGAAGAGACAGACAGAGAGACGAGGTCCAACAGTGACTAGAGACAAGAGAACAGCTCCAGCCCTCTGGCTCTGACCAGAGAGAGGACTTCTGTCCAGCTTTGGATCAGCTACAGGAGAACATGGACTGATATGAGAGGACAGGGCCAAGGACAGAGAGGAGACACACCATCGCTCTGACTGAGCAAGAGGGGACTTAAGGGTACTGGGATACACAAAATTCATTTGAATAAAACAGCTCTACTATGCAACGGATACCATGTAAGTCCAAATTTCACTACAATGGGAAGACACACACAGTGCAGAGTGTGTAAGCTCCCTGGATAGAAGTAAAAGCCAATCTAATTTCTATTATGAGGTGATTTAATGATAATTTTCTCCATTATGAACGGTCATCAGCTCACCATCTGCTGGGCTACAGTGTTGATCAGCATGGCAGACATGTTATAGCCTAATAGGATCAGACAGGCGAGAAGAGATGCAGGATTATAAGGAAGAAAAAAAAAAAAAACCCTCCACCGAACCTGGACGAATGTCAGGAGTGCTCCTTCAGAAAACAACAGAATAAACCACCTACCTCTGACTCATGGACACACACAGGGCTGATTCTTACCAGTATCTATCATCCTCGATATTACATGGGAAATCACACAACTTGCCGTTGAGCAGAACGTTGTTGCATGAGGCTTGGGTTCACGTTAGCGTAAACTGTTTTGTTATCAAAGGCTATAGTGAAGATTTACAGTGTAAATATAGATCTTATCTGCTCAGAATGTGATTGTTTACAGTAGCTTCAGAAGACTCGGATCAAGCTGCACAAGCTGTATGGAGTAATCACAGTTTTTGGCTCCTTTCTGGAACCCTAAAAAATGGTAGCTACTGCCTTCAGTTCAAGTTTAAGTTTATTTAGAACCCTTAATAATACTTAGAGTCTCAAAGGGCTTTAAGGTCCACAGTTTACAGAAAACAAAAAATGACACCTCCTGATCTGAACCCTCACAGCAGGCTAGAAAAACAACTCCTATAAAACCCTTGAAACCAAAAGGGGAAAAAAAAACAAGAAATCTTAGGAAGGAGCACTAAGAGCGAGAAGTTCATTCCGGACCAGCCAGGTGCACTCCCGGCCATTATTAGAGGTTATTAATTCTAATCAGTTAAAATCAAATTATTAACTCTAACCAAATAGAAGTGAAATGAATAGTTAAACATTACAAAAGAATAAACAGCAACTGTTTTTTGAGGAGGCTGCTATGGAGTTGTGTTAGCTACTTCCCTTTGTGTTATGTAGAGCAGACAATGACACTTCACTTTCACATTGTCCACATTTGTGTTATCTTCCCACCAACAAGCAAATGCACCAGAACACACAGTTCATTCAAATCAATGTGGGCATTAAACTAAACACACAACAAAACTTTGGCTGGATGTTCACTGTGATGGATTACCTATTTCAAGCAAGTTTTAAGTCTCTTCCAGTCGATATTCAAACTGTATTAAATGAATGGGAAAAACTGGCCACCTGAGAGCAAGGACAAATGCATTCTAACTCCTGAAGCAGTGTGATATCCTTTGATAAATGGTTTGTAGTAATGTAAAGTGTATGTGAATTAGAGTAAATGGGCAAAATTCGCAAAAACACTGGTAAGGGTCTTTAAATTTCTTTCTCCATCCAGTGGCAGAGCAGGCATGAGCATTCCATCTGCAGCCTCATTTGAGTGATGTGGTGCACATTTTCAAAGAGCTGCATAATTATGCAAGCATCATCATGGGTACCTTCATTAAATTTAGTGTATGTGACACCAGGCTCTTGCAAAATAAGTAAACACTCTTCTGTGCTTTTGTGCATACCAATCTGGTTGGCTGCAACTTGGTAGACTCCAGGTTTATACAGACCAAATCATCAAGAGCACAAGAGCACGGGTGGTGACATCTTGTCGGCACACTGGTGAAGCAGATCACGCAGTGTCAAGACACTTTTAAAGTTCTCTTTCCATTCTATATCCCAGAACTCCCTCAGGAATACCCATCAGTCCTCAATCTGTATCCTCATCCAAAGCCACTGAGTTGCCAAAGTGCAAAAACTGCATGAATTCTCTCCTTCTTTCTGAAGTATCTCCCAAAAATAACAATTGATGATTGCATTTTTAATTGTAGTCGAGGCTTATTAAAAAAAAAAAAAAAAATCATTATGATGTGGTAGAGCTCAATAGCTGCTGTCATTGTTTAGGTTAAATTTGATTGTTGCTGGATGGAAAACAAATTATTTTTTTCCAGAAAAAGACCCCAATTTCATATCTGGATCAAAATTAGACATAATTGTGCGAAGGAGAGTTGTCAGTTCATACAATCACAGCTGAAAACAGACAATTGCTTTAATTGTGATGTAATACAATAGTGGAATTATTACGAAGATGCACTGTAAATGTTACTAATATGAGCATCTTAATGCAACCATTAGGCTTTCACTATCTCAAGAAATT
The DNA here is from genome assembly GCF_902150065.1 of Myripristis murdjan. Classification (NCBI taxonomy): domain Eukaryota; kingdom Metazoa; phylum Chordata; class Actinopteri; order Holocentriformes; family Holocentridae; genus Myripristis; species Myripristis murdjan. The sequence goes on from NC_043992.1 coordinate 16,032,549, forward strand.
CCTGTTCAGCTTAAAAAGGGGCAAATCTGAGATGCCACAGAATGATATTTGGGGTAGTGTGTACTCATGTTCTGTGACTCCTCTCCAAGTCCCAGTTAACACAGAGGCCTCTCTGGACTATCCATCAGAAAACCATTATAATGAGGAGCACACTGTGCACAAGAAAAACAAAACCATACACTTATTACAAACATAAAAGCTCTCATTAATTCTTTAGTTAAAACATTGATCACAGCTCTTCAGATCCTAAAAGTTGAAGAAGTTTTACAGAAGTACTTTGTCTAAATGCCAGTGAATCCCTTTCTGTTATGACTGATCAGATGTGTTGGCCTGAAAGCATCACAGAGTGTGAGCTCTCTTTCTGTCTCAAAAGTACTTTTACTTCTCAAACAAACTGAAAGACGAGATCAGCTATTTGGCTGCTTTGAGGTCTACTGTAAATTTAATTTCAGCTGCTGCGACCGACAATATTCAGCTCACAGCTTAGATTGAGATCTAGCTTTGTATATTCAGATAATACACACCCACGCAAACATCCAGACATGCAGGGGACGAGTTTAACAGGGGCAATGGTGGCTCCAGCTGCCACTGCCCTGTAATTTGGCCATAATATCTCTTTAAAAAAAATCATAAGCCTATGCCTACGGTAACCTTGGTGTCCTCACTGCCCTCTCAACATTTCTGCCCCCTTCTGAAAAACACAATGATGACCAACACGACTCCAGCTTTAATATGATGTTCAGTATCCTGTTAAACTAATTTGAGTGCCTATTGCATGTAGAGACATGGCCTTAAGGTGGCATGAAAATGACTGGATGAGGCCATGTATGTGATTAGGTTATGAGATGAATAACCACGCCATTTTATCAATCACCTCTGCACTGATCAGACATCAATCTCAGAAATCTAACAAGGGTGCCAACTATGGTGCTTTGTACCTCCTGCAAGAACAGGATGTTCATACTGGAGGTGTTATGTATCTCTTGTTCTTGTTTATTCATCGCTGCACAATACAGAGCAAAATAACAAAGCACCGCCTCACTCTAAAGACAGTGGGGGTGCCACACTATAACTTCAGTGAGAGGCGTAAGGTCTAAAAGAATTACACTTCCCTGCAAAAGTCTCATATCAAAGTGTGAGATAACCTAGTTACAGTAATTTGAAAAGATATTTTTGCTCCCTGCATAATCTCTTTGAGCGAAGACTGCTAATGCAAATTACAGCAATTTGCAGATATCTGATAATTGTAACACCGAGCCTCCTGCAACTCTAAGACAATGCTCCAAAAATAAACTATTCCCAGTCAGATACTTGAATACAATTAACATACATAAAAGCTTCATTAAAATGTAGGCTGAAAACAATTTTGACTTTTATACAGCACATTAAAATGTTTATTTTTGACAAGACAAGCTTTACCCAGGAGAGTGTAATATCTTTAAAAATAGTTCAGTTTGAGAATCAGAGGCCACTCTCTTCTAATTTACAAAGTCTGAGAAATGTTCTACGTGTGGCTTTACTTTGAAGCAGTATTAAAATATTCCTCAGAGAGAACAGAGCTGAGCAGACAGCAGTCAGACCTCAAACAACAAAAACCTGGTTGGCCGTGTGGCCTTTGAGTCCCAGAGGTGAATGCGTGCGGATGACTCAGAGGGGATGATGGGTCACAAACACACATCACATCATCAACAGGGAGGTTTTCATCTGCTGGCTTTAGTTCCATTCTACAATATATTCACAAGATTTCAACAAAAGGCAGCTTTATGCACATCTCACCAGCCCGTTCTTATGTTTCTGCTAGAACTAATGAAACATTTCCTCACAGATGAAGCCATGGATCGACTGAAGGAAAAGTACACACAGGGAAAAGCCTGTGCTATGTACATAAGCAGGGTTTATACAGGAATCCTCAAGTTGAATTTACTACCTTTTACTACCTTTTTTACTACCTTTCAAATATCTCAGCACTAGTTTACAGCACTGCTCAGACCTGTGAAAACTTACATTTTCCCATTTTGGCAAGTGGCTTGCTCACACTAACGTTTTGAGACCCGCATGAGCGCAACATGCGGCAGGTGAACCAATTGCATACACGCTACGGGGTGGCAAATGTATGGAGGACTAAAAGGGACAGAATGAAATAAATAAATACATCTTTAAATAAATACTTAAAAGTGTCATTAATTAATTAAAATGGGAATTAAATAAATAAATGTGTCATTAAATAAATAAATATGTCATTAAATAAATAAATGTGTCATTAAATAAATAAATGTGTCATTAAATGTGTCATGAATTCATTAAAATACCAGTTCATTTAATGTAAAAACATATATATAATTATTTCATTATTTATTTAATTATTTCATGGACCGGTGTTGCAGTGCTTCATGAATTAATTTTATCTGTCAAACTCACCCATCAAAGTCAGTGGGCGGATCCTAACACCTGATTGGTTACCCGGCACAGCAAGCCAAGACAGATCGACTTCAGATAATCGATTGATGCAGAGCAAGTAAACATATTCTAGAGTGAAAGTTTTTAACTGTTTTGCTTAACCCAGACGCTCAGGTTGCATAACCTATAGCCGAGAGACTTTACTAAACATCAGGTAAAGCATGCTGCAAGAACTGAGGCACTCTGCTTTGATGTGGACACACTACGCCAGCACGGGATTTTACCTGCGTCTACACCGGCTGTCACCAGGGAGAGGAGGAAGGGCAAGCGGTGCAAACGTAAACAAATTAGGGGGAAGAGAGCCGGGATCCACGCTAGGCTAGAGGCTACAGGCTACAGGCTAAAGGCTAAAGGCTACAGGCTACAGGCTACAGGCTACACGCTAAAGGCTAAAGGCTACAGGCTACAGGCTAAAGGCTACACGCTAAAGGCTATAGGCTAACCCCTCCAGACCAGCAGGACCGTGGCTCTTGCTCTCTAATGTTCGCTCCCTCGACAACAAGCTGGACGAGCTACGCTTGCTAAGAGACACCCGCAGGAGAGAGACTGCTGTGTGCTTGCTTTTGCGGAGACATGGCTCCATGGAAACATCCCATCCCTGCAGGAGTAGAGCACTGAACATTGCCAGAGACCCCTTTCCCCCGCTTCACAAATACTTTGAGCTGCTTCCATCAGGCAAACGGTGAAAAGCAAAACCGCTAGAATGAGCAACAGCTTCCTCCAGAAAGCCGTTAGACTTTTAAACTGCTGACTTTACCATCAGTCGGGGATCCTAAGTGAATAACTCTATCTCATTTTGTGTGCACTACTGCTGTATGTGTAGCTTAATGACAATAAAGCTTGATTTGATTTGATTTGATTTGATTTGATATTCTGACACACTTGGTGGCGCAACCTTTACTCGGTTCAAGCAAATGGGGGATTTGCAGGAGCAAATGTTACTGCGGTGCGCGATGCGTGCTAGATAGGTGCAGCCACAAAATGTCGAGAAGTTGCCCAGAACTACTCAGAGAAGCAGTAACTTTAACTGGAGAGGCTCTCAGCAGAACTCCTCCGGCTCCGGCAGACTTCCAGGCTTCAGACCTAAGCAATCGATTGGGCTAGATTCACGTTAGTCCCGCCCACTGACTTTGATGGGTGAGTTTGACAGATAAAATTAATTCATGAAGCACTGCAACACCGGTCCATGAAATAATTAAATAAATAATGAAATAATTATATATATGTTTTTACATTAAATGAACTGGTATTTTAATGAATTAATGACACATTTAATGACACATTTATTTATTTAATGACACATTTATTTATTTAATTCCCATTTTAATTAATTAATGACACTTTTAAGTATTTATTTAAAGATGTATTTATTTATTTCATTCTGTCCCTTTTAGTCCTCCATACAAATGTAGTCAGGATGACTGATTGGCTATCAGCGCCGACACAGGTCCTGGTGTCCTGCTCGCACATATTTTGCGTTTTAATATTTCTTTAATTAAATGAACTGTTACCTTTTACTACCTTTTAAGGGCCTTAATTTGTGCTCCTTTTATTTACTACCTTACTACTACTACCTTATTTACTACCTTTTACTACCTTTTACAACCCCGCGGATACCCTGTAAGTATTAATGATCTGACTTAAGAGTTGTCTTTGAGTTTACTGTAAGATAGTGTTAGAGGCGAACTTTACATTTTCAGGCAATGTGAGCTCTGCGGCCTGCCAGTAGGCCTAAGTCTGTAGGTAAGTCAGTAGTAAGTCAGAGATAATCCACAATGAAATAAAACAATTTGCTTCATTTGGCTGGTATGGATTTCAAGTGCACTGATAAATGGTGTAATAAAATACATGAACAAATGTAAGTAATATAAGACATGAGCTGTTCTTGGCCACTTTCTAAGTAGCTGTCGGATAGAAAAAGGCTGGAGGCTACTGCCATAAAGGCTGTGAATACACATAAGCTGACATAGTGTGAGAGAGGCTTTGAGAAGCAAATTGACAATTATTCCTATAAAAGTGTACAGTTCATTGAGTAATAACTTCTAAAAATTCAATCTGTCCTATTTCAGCTCATTCTCATTTCTAGCATGTCAGATACTGCAGTTTTGGCCTTGCCTGATACTGATGCCAAAGGGACCCTTTTGGTGTCAGTATGAGACTCAGGGGATGGTGATGATAAAGAACAAGAAAGTCCACAAAGGGAAGTGGTTAAAAGTGGATGGTGGGCATGTAATCCAAAGGATTTTCATCCACAAGACCTATGGTGTGTCTCAAATCGCACACTTCCGTTAGTGCACTGTCTGTAAACACTTAGCTGACAGTACACTAACTGGCACAGTGCGCGAATTTCGACAGTGAAGGGTGTCTCAATTGGCGCACTTCCCGTTGTGCACTTACCGGAAATAACGATCGCCACAGCTTCTTCTTCTTCTCTTCCTCTCTAATTCCGAACGGAGATTTACCACCAACTACCGTCACCCGCGAAAAAAGCTCTATTGATTACTGATTTTGATTGATTCTGAAATTTATCATTTGTTATTGAAGAATGTTTTGTTTTCTCCCTTTTCATGTGAGGAGAACATTAATACAAATATACAAACAAATATAATTTATAATAATAATAATTTTTATTACAATTAATATATAATAAATACAATATGCAGTAGAATAAATACAATAAATAGATGATACATAGAATTTCATAATCAATTTAACAGAATAACTACATGATGTGGATGTTTTAAAGGGCAGTGAAAATTAAACATGCTATATGTTGACAGAGATTGATGTGTGTGTGTGTGCTATATTTTTATTTATTTATTTATTTTATTTTTCAGCCTCCGAACCCTCAGCAGTACTGCCAGCTAAATGCTACAGTGCCAGTGCTGGCACTGCACTTTGATGGTCAGAGTGACCTGAGGTTAGACTTCCGTCTCTCCCGGGAATCCTTCCATGGTCTGATGGCCATCCTCAGCACAACATGCGACCACGGCTGGGGACCTGTCATTGAGACCCTGGTCTTCCTGTTTTGGTTGGAACCTCATATCGTGTTGTGGCCAGAGCATTCAATATGCCCCGAGCCACCGTACACCGGTGCAGTCCACAAGGTCAGCAAGAAGGTCCTCTCTCTGCTCCCTCAGGTTGTACGCCTCCCATCTGCTGAGGATTTGCCAGATCTGGGTGCTGGTTTTGCTCGTTTGGCTGGGTCAGCAGCCTTTGACAAGGTTGTTGGCTGCATTGATGGCTGCCACATCCGTGTAAAGCCACCATCAGAGGATGCAGCCTGTTACTTGAACAGAAAACTGTTCCATTCTGTTCAGTTTCAGGCTGTCTGCGACCACACCGCCAAGTTCATCGATGTCTTCGCTGGTTTCCCTGGTTCAGCACACGATGCGAGGGTCCTAAAGCACAGCCCCATATACCTCCAGCATTAGTACCCTCCACCTGGTTTCAGCCTCATCGGAGATGGCGGTTACCCCTGCCTTAGAAGTCCCATCAGCGTCATGACACCCTACAGGCAGCCTCTCCAAAACCAGCTCCAGGCCCACTTCAACAGCCATTTGTCCAAGGTGAGATGTGTTGTGGAGAGGGCCTTTGGCATCTTGAAGACTAGGTGGAGGTCCATCTTCATGAAGGTGCTGGAGGTGGACATCCTCTATGTCCCTGAGGTCATCACCTGCTGTGCTGTGCTGAATAATATCTGCCTCAGCAATGGGGATTTGTTGGAGCCAGAAGATGTCGATGTGCAGGGAGCAGCAGTGGACCACCCAGAGCCAGCACCTCCAGGCGCCATCTGTGGGGCAAAGGACAGGCACAGAATGGCACTGCAGTGTTCTGCACCCGACAATGACAATGCCATGTCAATCACTGTAAATAAAAAAATTGTACGTATGTTATTTTACTGATAAAGAACAGACAAAGCAGATAATGGGCTCTATTTTCGCAGACCAGGCGAGGCGGGGGCGCAGCACAGCTGCGCTGCGCCAACTGGGTGTGGCCAAATGGATTTTGCAAGTTTGGCATGCCGTGCGCCATGGCGCAACTACTGCGCCGTTCCTCCTACCGGCGTAAGGGAGGAGAGAAGGCGTGGAGTGGGTTTGACACAGCTGATTCACATTTAACCAATCAAATGAGCCCCTGTCCTCGCCTTTAAAATGCGCTGCGCGAAGGCGTAATGAACGTTTACACAATCGACATGGAGGAAGAGAGCAGCTGCAACACACATTCAGGACAGTGAGGCCAGTCTTGGCTGCTGGAATGTTGCTGGAGCAACCTGCCATCCATCCATCCACCCATCCATGCATCTATCCTTACATTCCTCAGTCCCCTGTCTTTCCATTACCTATATTATAGGTATATTAATAAAATGAGCGCCGTCAATTGACTCACGTGCATATAAATAAATATTGCACAAGCCTGTGCTCTTTTATGGACATTGCATACAATTGCAAACAATTGCAACTACAATTTGCAAACAAAAAAACTGGCTCATACCATTTTAATAACGCAGCGTGCTGCCAACTTGAAATCAAATAGATGCAATAAGAACTTAATTCAGCAGCTGAATTAAAATAAAAAGTCTCAAGTGTCTCTCCGCAACTTGCAATGCGCATCAGTCTTGTGACCTTGTTCTCCCCCATGCGACTTCGCTGCGCTGTTTTGATCCGGTTCTGCAGAGAAAAACCTCTCTCCCTCTCTGGTACACTGGAGACAGGGATCACGCAGGCTATTTTTAAAAATAAATAAATAAATAAAATTACGTGGAAATTGACTGTTTTAATAAAATTCAAATTGTGCTTAGAGGGAATATTTTCACCGGGCATTTAAAAATTACCGGACTTTGGCAGATTTTACCAGTCATAGTCCGGTGATCACCAGATAACGAAAACCCAGAGTGGAATATTTATATATATGGAAGAAGAACTGTGTAGTTAACACGAGCAGCGCCAGACACCTTGACTGGAAAAAAGACATCACTGTACTGGACACATTGTTTGACTGACAGGTGATCAGATTGGGTTTTCATTATGCCTGCCAAACGGTGCCAATCTCCTTTGATCTGACATCAGATGTGACGGGACAGTCGATATGGAGATAAATTTATGTGCTGATTGAGATTATAGCATTGAGTAGTGTTTTTTGTGGGTATTTATTGCATTGTTACTGTGCCTGACAATCTGTGAGGTTTTGGTGACGTGTGCGCACTGCCCGCCTGTCAGCCAAAATTCCACTGCGCCGGCCCCGCTGCTCCTTGCGCCGAAAGTAGACCTGGTTTCAGATGGCGAGCGTGTCACTGTGCCAAGTTGAATCTGTCGACGCCTACCCCTGCTGCACCGCCTTCCTATCTCAGTGCACCTTGGTCTGCGAAAATACGAAACTGCGCGCCACAAGATCAGGGACCTTGTGTCCTCGTCTGTCCCTGATAAGACCAGAATATTCATAGCCATTACATCAAAACAGAAACACAAATCTGTTGATATATACTAGTATGACCCGAGGGCAGCCAGTGGCGCTTAAGAAACAGAACTTTGCATTGATTTCTTACACATAGATAGATAATGTTGTGCAGCTGCATTTTTGCGTGTTGAGACGTTTTAAGCGTTAAATTGTTGTTTCCACTATAGAAAACCAGTATTACATCCGTGGTCACCGGCGTTAACAAATTGTTAGTTAAGCTGAATATTCGTGAACAGGTACCCTTAATGTTAACAAGTCAGCTAGCAATTAAGCTAGCGTTAGCTTTGCGCTCGGTATAGTTAGCCATTGACATCACGCCGTTTCTGCAGTAAATCAACTCAGACTGATAAATTAACCCAACAGTGAATTCTATTCCGTTATGTTATAGTGGTACTCCGTGAAAAAAACAACAACAAAAAAACACATTTATAACTTACATTTGTGTAATTTGCCATTACCGGCTACAGCAGGGACTTCTCCAGCCGCCATCTCAGTGGTTTTCGGTGGTAAAGTTATCCAGAAGTAGACGTGTACACATCCTATCTTCAAAATAAAAGCATCACCACTGCTTCTAAGGTATTAGAGTTTTATTTTTGTAAACAACCGGAAGTGACTGTAGTTTGCACAATCGCTAGCTTGAGAGTTATCCGAAAACGTAGAAGCAATTTTCAAAACAGACGTTATTTGGACAAACTGACCACATATTTGGAATCTATGTGGTTACTTTCTCGCCTGAAAAAATAAATAAATAAATAAATAAAACTTAATAAAGTGACATATTAACAGTCGTAAAACAAAAAGTCAAGTCAGCTTTTTTAGGTAGCTACTTCTGGTCAGTGGTGCTGTTAGGGTGAGAAGTGTCCATCGTCCCACACTCAACTTTTTGACTGTTTTGAGTGTACATCCGGGTATTTGTAGTGCACTTCATTTTGTTAGTATTTTCTGTGTGAACGCAATTCTGCACTCAAAATACTAAGTGTAAGGGCAGAAGTGCGCGATTTGAGACACACCACTAAATTCAGTTCCCAGTTTGTGAGTGACCAAGACCATGACCAGTGGTGTGTCTCAAATCACGCACTTCCGTTAGTGCACTGTCTGTAAGTACACTTAGCTGACAGTACACTTACCGGCACAGTGTGCGAATTTCGACAGTGAAGGGTGTCTCAATTGGCGCACTTCCTGTTGTCCACTTACCAGAAATGATGATCGCCACAGTCAGCGTCAGGCAAGCCGACCGCGGCACCGGACGCTCACCTGTCAGATCCGGCAGACCTGACCGTGTGGGCGCGGTACCGGCCGGAGCTGCGGCCGGCCCGCCTGATGCCGACTGGAGCCGCGGCCGGCTTTGGTTTTCGGTGGTAAAGTTATCCAGAAGTAGACGTGTACACATCCTATCTTCAAAATAAAAGCATCACCACTGCTTCTAAGGTATTAGAGTTTTATTTTTGTAAACAACCGGAAGTGACTGTACTTTGCACAATCGCTAGCTTGAGAGTTATCCGAAAACGTCAAAGCAATTTTCAAAACAGACGTTATTTGGACAAACTGACCACGTATTTGGAATCTACGTCGTTACTTTCTCGCCTAAAAAAAAAATTAAAACTTAATAAAGTGACATATTAACAGTCATAAAACGAAAAGTTAACTTAGCTTTTTTAGGTAGCTACTTCCGGTCAGTGGTGCCGTTAGGGTGAGAAGTGTCCATCGTCCCACACTCAACTTTTTGCAGAGCTGCCAACTCTCACGCATTGGCCGTGAGAGTCACGCATTTGATTGGCTTCACACGCTCTCACGCCACACCTCCGATTTCTCACGCTGAAGTGCTAATCAAGAGCCTTTTTTTCCTTTTGACTAAAAACAGTTCTGTTTATCTGTGATCTATCTGTTGAGCCTGAGAAAAGCCACTTGTGATCGATAAGTTATGCCTGCAGAGCAGAGGTGGCGGCGGCTGGGCCACTTTTACAAGAGGCTCAGCCAATCAGAAGAATCTTTTCGATCAATCAGGGACTTCCCCTCACCCCACCGGCATATTATCCAATGAAATGAATGAGTTAGAGGCTACTCACATTACAAAGTTTGTACCGCGCCCAAGCGTTCATGCACGAGCACATGCACGGTCACGCACGCAGCGCGAACGTGGATACGGTGTAAATCATGCAACTTTCCTCTTGCCTCCGCAAAATCGTTTAATGTGCGTAGTGCGATTACCGGCAAATCGCCGCGTTGCGCAATCAATAATGAACCATGTTGTCTGTGTTGTGTCCGTTGTGCTGCTGCAACCGCATATAAACAAAAGTCGGTTTATAATGAAAGTACAGCAGTCTGTGTGCGCAGCGCACCTGTCAGATCTGGTAGACCTGGTGCCGGCCAGCACCGCACAGTGCGCGGCCACACGGTCAGGTCAGGTCTACCGGATCTGACAGGTGCTGCTCCGGCTGTCAATTGGACCTTTCTGAAGAAGGAAGTTACCTCCAAAACTTAAGGTAAATAAACATCCCTATGTCTGATTACAAGGTAGCCTACAAAAACGTCTTTTAGTTAAAAGGAACACATGATGAATGTATTTGACCCCCCCCCCCCCCCCCATTTTGTTAGTATTTTCAGTGTGAACGCACTCAAAATATTAAGTGTAAGTGCAGAGGTGCGCGATTTGAGACACAACACAGGTTATGTTTTGTTGTCTAACCCTAACCTTAGCCAAGTGGTTTTGTTGCCTAAGCTTAAACACGTGACACACACACACACACACACACACACACACACACATGATTAAAGCGAGAAAGCATAATGTGTCCCACCCTGACACCGAAGGGTGCTTTTGGTGTTGGTATCAGACTCCAAAGGTGCGTGACCAAGCTTCAGTATTTGAAGACCTGCTAATGAGAATGTGTGGCCCATTCTGGGAGTCCAGGGCTTGATTTCTGGTGTGATCTGATTCTTCACTTATTCTTAATTCCTTCCCACTTTGCTCCAACATAAAAAATGACAAAAAGAACAAAGATTCAGGACAGCAGGCTTAGAGGAGATTTTTTTTTTTTTTTTTTTTAACAGCCAATGACCTCATAAAACACTGGTCATTCCTAAGACATTCAGTTTCAACAGTGATGTAATTTTTCATTTTGACTCCACTGACTCCAGCAGCTTGGTAAAGAGGGCCCGAGTGATGATCACACACACACACACACACACACACACACACACACATACACACACACACACGCACACACACACACACACACACACACACACACACACACACACACACACACACACACCAAGCTGCACATCCCTGACTTCTTACAATAAAGTGTTGGATGTTACAGATCTATTTAGTGAAGCTTTGAGGTTTTAACAGTCCAGATAAGGACAAACATTGCGGACTGTATCTGAAGAAGAGAGTCAACAGTCTGAACAAGCTGAGAGTTATGTGTCTGATTTTTCAAGACCCTCTGGGCTAAACAAGCCAACAGGCTGAGTGCTGCAGCCTTTTTCCACTTGAAAGTGCGTCCTTCAAAAACCCAGTTCTGTTTGGAGGCTTTAGTGAGGGAGAGAGGACTCATTATGGACTGGAGGGTATGCAAAGACACTTGATGATCAGGAGACAAACACTCCTCAGAGGACCTCTTCACCTCGCTCTGACAAAGGAGATGCAGCCCAGTTTGATTTCTGTACAACTCTGAAGAACAAATTTCTTTGAACTGCAGTGATGGAAGTATTTTCAACACAAAAGATCTACCTTCCAAAAAAAAAAAAAAAAAAAAAGTTAACTTAAAACATCTTCAGGCAATGTGCAAAAGCAGAAATCACTGTCATTGATTCATTTGTGGTGAAAAAAAAAAAAAAAGTTAGGGTGTTTTAATTTGTAAAGTACTTTCAAATAGGCTTGTGTCATCGTGTGTATAGCTGCACTGACCCACTGAGCCCAACTGAGAATATCATTTGTTTAATTATAGTTTGTTTCACTCTGATTATAGATATGTTTAAAAGTCCTCAGGGACCTCATGTCTGTGCTAGATAGCAAACAATACCATGCTGCAGTTTTCACTGACTTGGCTGAGGTGTTTGACACAGCTGATCACTCCATCCTAATAGACTGGGCTACATTAGGGTCACTCTGGCTTAGCCCAAATCTCTTTCACAGGGTGCAACAAGAGAGGTCTTACTACTTTGTCTCACATATTTGTGGAAGTTTCACAATTTATAGTGAGACCATGTTGAGCCAAACACAGGGGAAAGGATGCTTTAGAGCATTTCTACGTATTTCCCATCATGAAGCAAAAGGCTCAATCAATCTGCTTGATCAACTACTGCAGTTAAAGAAATTATGCCATCTGGGGTTTTACACATGTGACTTAATAAAACAAATTAATTTTGGCTCAATTCAGCTGTCACTGATGGCTCCAGCCAGCTTTCTCCTGTCAGTATCTTTAATACAGTCTAAGCTGCAGATAGAATTGACATGTTGGTAGAAGACTTAATCACATCACATGTCACTTTAGCACATCCTGGCCAATCAAAATTGTCAGAATCTAAGAGGGTGGGGCTGATAACACAGCAGTTACATAAGGCCACATTAAAATACTGCTTCCCGTCATTAATAATGGTACATAGCACAGCCTCATTTTGTGAGTCGAGGCGTCACATTGGCGTGTTTTCATTTGCATTAAGGTGAGATCTGGGCTACTCTATGCAAATTAGGGACATCTGTCTTACCACATCTGGAAAACTCTCAAGAAACTTTTGAACTAACCAATGTTGATCTAAAATGATAATAGAATCAGCATCTGCATGCTTTATTCCTCAAATGTTTTCTGAAACACATTTCAGTCAGCTATATTTGTAATGTAACAGACTGGACCATGCTGGTCCAGTTTGAAATCCGGCAGAGGACAGCCCACTAATGAAGCGTTAGTCCAATCATGTGCAGCAAGGAAGTGTTTGCATGGTGGATACTGCCGCTAATGGCATCCAATGCTAGGAAGCAGCACAACACCAAGAGCCAAAAACATGCCCCTGTCCACACATATCATCACTGCGAACTTGACTCCGCTGCAGCTTCTTGCTTGCGTTTTGAAAATAGGGAAATCACAGTACAGTTGCATTTCTATTTGATTTTTCTACAAGCTTTGACCAACCACTCTCTTCATACTATGTTTAGAACCGCTTTCACAATGACCACAGTACATCTCAAACATAAGCAAACAAACATAAGTTGTAGGGAATGTAACATAGCCAAACCAGCAATAGGTTATTATGTTCTAAAAATACTGCTTTCCTGTTCACTGCAATGGCTATGCACATGAAACAACTTCTAACCATACCTCAATGTCGATCTATAATAAAGACTGACATTATAAAAACTGCATGCATAAAACTGAGGGACAAAGGCCTTAAAAGCCTCAGCATCGGTTTCTTCATCATCATTTGTTTTTTTCCTTTTTCACTTTCCTTCCATTTCCTTTTATGTACTGCTTTCATCCTTTTCTTTCTCTCCTCTCCATTCCCTCTCTCGGTCTTCCTGTTTTTATTTGATTTACAGATGGAAGAGAGCGTCAGTCTTTCATGTCCTCTATCTTTTCTAGGTATGAATACACCAAAAATATTGTCTTTTTGAAATAGCACAGCAGAAAAACTCTCGGCCTAGATCTGCCTGTTAAGTTCCGTATGCAAAAGGTACATAACGCAGACATAATGGGCATAAAGTGCATTTAAAATAACATCTAGCTGAGGAAAAAAAAAATCTTATCTCCACTGTCTTTGGGGAGAGAGATAAAATGTACTTTCACACTTAAGCTGGTAATCTGATTTAACAGCCTGGTAATTTCTCAAACAAACATCAAACACCATCATGGGCATCACAATCCACTCAGCTGTGTTTGCTTATTAAACACTGCTCTCTGATGCAAGTGGAAGAATCAAAGTCTGACAATGTTTGTATCATTTCCTGTTCTCAGAGTTTTGATCTGATTCCCTGTCAATATCAATCAAAAAGGAGCAGGTTTTCTCCCAGTAGAGGCCTGAACCAATCAAAAAAATCAGATGAGAGGATAAACACTGTTACGACTGACTATCAGAGTAATACCGATGCTGCCATTCTCTGACAGTCATTTCAAGGCTCTTCCTCCACCAATTCAAGTCATGCTGAGGTGCAGATATGACTTCAGCTGATTATCCTGTGACTAAGGGGCCAGCCAGACAGAAATGGAAAGGGATCAACGTGGTATAGGATCTAGGATTTAGTTTGCAACTGGAATACAAAAATAGAGGTGGGATGTTGTGGGAAAAGGGAAGGCATGTAGGCGGGCTTAGGTCAGCTGATCATCTGCTGCACATTCAACAAATGTTTGTGTGCACTGTGGTCCAGTAATAGTATGGTTTAAACATTTCACATAATTATATCCAAAGTTGAAACTACTTAAACTTCAGAGCGTTCATCTTCACAGACTGACTGCACTGGGGCAGGGACTGTTGAGGGGACCATGACAAGGACTCAAGCCTAAATCAGACTGATCTTTCTGGCTTCGTTCATCTCTCTCTTTATTAGCTTTTTATCATCTTGTTTGTGACAACACTTAGCTAAGCAAGTTAAATATCCAGTTCTGCATCTCATCAGTTACAATGGGCAACAGGACATCAATTAAGGACTATAACCTCCATTAGATGTTAACACACTTCATCCTCACATTACAAACTATCTTTAAATAACCAAGTGAGAAACGCCACTGAACCTATCAATTACAGTTGTCTGAAAGGGTGTACGTTTGTAGTGCGTGTGGTGTGTGTTTGTTGGTGCATTTATGTGTATTTAGTGTGTATTCTTCTGTGTGCATGCTTGTGTGTATATGTGTGACTGTGGATGTATCAGCCAGCAAGATAAAGAGGCTCTTCACAAGCCAACAGTTGTAGATTCACTGTGTCACTGATGCAGAACAACATCAACAAGCTCCTGTTGCTCCCATTTATCATTCCTGCTGAAGAAGCACTGAGTACAAGACATACCAGGTCTCTCTCTGTATCTGTCTCTCTGTCCAACACAAAACACCAACAACACAGTCTGACCTGATCCACAGAGTGCCAACATGTAGAGCTGACATGGGACACACCAAGCTTTCGCTGACAATAATTATTTCTATCAGAGACAAAATGACTTGCTTCAATCAAACAGCCAAACTGGGTCTCTTTCCCTTATTATCATCTTTACACAACCTGGACAGTCATATTTTGGAGTATTATTTAGTATCTTGAATTACAAAAACACTGCCTCTAAAATGTTTTCACACAGATTGCATTTCCCAATACAAATTACAAAATAGGCCACACAAACGTAAAGAAATGCATATTTAACCAACTCCACCTTGCTAGTCCCTCTGGCAGGTTTTGCTTTGAGGCCTACAAAACTTTATTTTAAATTCTAGTGGAGATCCCAAGGTTTCAAAAGATACAAAATATGTGCTGCTGAATTAAAGCAAAATAGGCATGTAGATATTTTCTGTTTGATGTAATGGTGGAGCCATAACATAGAGGCAGCTTGGGTTAGAATATTTCACAGCAGCTTCAGAAGTAGATGTAGCTTCAATGTGGCTTCAAAGTGCAAATACAAAATATGAATATGGAAAAATGTTTAATTTCTAACTCTGAAGTTACTTAAGGGAAAATGTAAAGGAAAATAGGGGTATGAGTGGTTAAATTTCATTTGACACTGCCCTTGTCCATTGAATTAAATGTGTAACTGTCATTTTGTGTTTGTGTCATTTTGTGAAGGCAAAAAAAATATCATCACCCAGTAACTTCAAAAGCCTGATTACACAAAGCCTGGCCTCTCAGCTACAGCACTGGAGTGTAACAAGGCTAACAAAAACACCTGCTGGATTCTGCTGTGGGGGCAACTGAGAAAGCTAAAAACCTAATTCAAACCACAAGGAATGAAAGTCGTCCCACTGAAACAAACACCATCTGGCATGTTCACCAGTTTCTAACTTTCATCTCGTTCCTTCTTTAGGCTTCCTCCTGCCTCTTTTGACAGACTCAACCTGAAACCTGAAATCAACCTGAAAAGAACCATCCGGAGAAAACCTGTTGACACTGAGACCAAGCAGAGCCTCTCTTTCTTCCTTTAAGGATTTTTTCGTGATTGTTTGGATCAAACCGTCCACACAAGCTGTCCTCTCTGGGTATGCAAGGCTAGAGGCAAGTATAGACAAGGAATAACAAACTCACTGAGATATGAATGGTGCTGAAGATAGTAGAGGATCTGTGTTCAAGCTCTCTTCCTTTCTCTCTCTTTCTCTCTCTCTCCTGGAGGAGATCATTAGCAGCACTTACCTGTAAGAATGGAGAAAATAAAAAAGACAAGAAATATTACATGCAGATAATATATTCCTTTCAATGTGTCCCTCGTCCCTTGCACTTCAACATTCAAATTAAATAATTGCATAAGACACATAAAGCTTTCCACTCTATTCAATTGAAACTGTTCTTTTCATTTGTTGAGCAGACTGGACGTTCTTGACAACAGCTGTCACTAATCTGTGGTAGGAATGGTTGCTGATATTACTGCTGCTCAAGTCTGTAAAAGGAACCTGCTGCCCACAGGAATATAAAATCAACTTTGAAGTCTGATGCCATGTCTGTGTTTATAATTCAGTTTGAATATCCTCCTCCTACATCTTTAGGCATTGACAGAGTCACTGGGTTCTGAAAAAGACCAAAAATGCTTCCAGAGAGAGAGAGAGGGGCAGAGAGAGAGAGAGAGAGAGAGAGAGAGAGAGAGAGAGAGAGAGAGAGAGAGAGAAACTCATCCCATCTTGACATTCCATCTATATCGAAGAGTAGTGGAAGAGTTTAAGGAAAGATAAGGGCATAATTTACCGCCAGTCTAATTTTTCCCCCACCCAGTGCACAGAGAAACTGGCAGACAAAGTATTAATTTCACAGTTCACACTCCAAATATCCTTCTGCCCTTTAAGGCTAAGAGACACAGTCCATCAGACACAGTCAGAGCTGTTAGGGGGTGGAATCTAAACTCATCTGATGCATCAAAATTTATTAGAACAACACACAATCATCCTCTATTGTGTATGCAGATTATTGCAGCTCCCTATTAGTCACTTGGTGTAACAAATTAGGACGGGAAAGATTCCTCAGAATGAATTTGAAATGGGTTAAAAACAAATTGCAAAATACACCTGTCAGTATAATGTGAAAATATCAACCTTTTAGCATTTGAGAAAACATGTTTTCAGTCTTACACAAGGACATCACAGTACCCATTCTACTCTAGTAGAGGGGAACTACAAAAAAACCCATGTAAAAGAAATCCTACTGAACTCTGTCAATGAGGGTCAAAGATGGAACAGACGTTGTCCAGAGGGTTTCAGAGGGAAGGTACCCGGTCAGCCTGAGACACAAAACTGCCTATCAAACATGTCCCTAACATGGAGGAATTGGTTTTCCCCTCACACACTCCAAGATAATTACACATCATTAACAAAGTAGAAGCCTTTCAACATCTAGAGATGATAAGAGGTTGTCAAACTAAATGGAAAAGAGTCAAGATAATGACTGATAGCTCTGGCAGATTAGTCTGATCCCAGGCCACTGAATTACCTGCCCACTTTTCAAAATTATGAAGTGATTCAGAGGTCTGGTGCTGTCCTCTTGAGTGGCAATCCATTTGAGCCAATAAGTGCCTTTGTTGGCAAAGGATGGTGACAACTGTGCCAGAGTAAGACCAGAACAAGACAAAATGGGGACAACCTTGGAAACATAGGAATTTTTTAAGGAGATTAAAACAAGCAACTTTTAAATACCAGCAGTCTTGTACACAGAATGCATTTCCTCACGGGGGAGGAATCTCCCCAGTGGGACTTCACAAAAGTTGAATTCATCAACTGCACACAATTTCTGTGAATAAATAAATTCAGTTTATGATTACATTAAATGGTTTAGTCATCCATGTTTCCCTCTTTCCTTTTGAATCACACCAGAGGCATCCATACCACCGGTGTGTTTCCAGTGTGTGCCTTTGACTAAAATGGTAGCAAGCACCTGGCATTTCTGATAAATGCTGTTTTTATTTGAAATACTGTAAATGGCATTTTGCACTTTCTAAAAGACACCAGAGATTTCAAAAAGTCTTGCGACATGATCTGTCTGTCCATTTTTGAGGCAAACTGAAGTCATCTGCAATGAGGTACAGCAGAGGCAGTATTTTCTGCAGACGATGAGCTCATTACATGTTAATTCTGTTATAATGTTTCTATATGTTTTATCAAGTTTTTAAAAGGTGTTGTAGCAATTTGTATGGTAGCCTGGTTCAGTCATTTGAGTCTCAACAACAGCAACAGACTTGGTAGTCTGTTGCTATATTATCAGGGCGGGACAGGCCCGACTGCTTGACATTTTCAATAAAAAAGTGGTCACAAAGGCTAATGCCGTTTTAGTTTGACTTGGCCACCCTATACATGTCATTTTGTCCCCTTAGGGTGGTATCTTAGAGTAACCAAGGTTTAGAGCCTATTTTATCTATCGGGGTATAGATGTGCTGCAAAAAGAATTTCCCTTGAGGATAACATAGATTTGGCATTAATTTGATTTGACATTTACCAATAAGTAAGGCTGCACTAAACTGCAAAGAAATCTGAATAGAGTTTGGTGCGATATTCTTTTCATCCCTGCTGAACAGCATAGCATTATGGAGTGAAAACAGAGTGGCTAATCAACCTAAATATCAGGTTAGTTGCTGATAATATGTATTTGATAAGGCATTAGGACTGCTGAAAAAAAAAAAAAAAAAAAAAAATCTACATGTTTCTTTTGAAATTGGCAAGGCCTATGCAAACGAGACAGCTAAAAATATGTTACAGCCTCACAAAATGACTAAAGAGGGGGGTTTAGGCACAGTTGAAGCATGGAAAGACAAAGTTAAAAGGATGTAATAACAGGGCTTTGACTGACCTTAAAGACACTGTTGCGAACTGACATTGTCTATGTGGCTTGTAATGGCTGACATAATATTTGATATATGGCCTCAACTAATTCAATTCATAGTTTTTAATTAATTACTTGGTTTACCTGTAATTACCACTGATATAGCATCTTCCCAAGTGTGTTATAAAGATGAAACATATAAACTATAAAGTATCTCTGCATAGTGATTAATTGACACAGTATTTAAGACTGTGACCAAGCAGGGAGACGATACATCTGAGCAAAAGAAAAGTACTCAGTATTGATTTGCGGCAGCCTTACTGGATTACACTGAGAGAAGTAGCATTTTACATCCTCTATCCATTACCTCCTTCAAACCAGAATAGGCCGAGGGGAGAGGGAGACAGACAGAGAGAGGGAGGAGGGGATTTTAAGAATTGATATTCAAGTGCATACCCTTTTGTGAATCAATTTAGAGAATCTCTCCTCAGTCTGAAAAAAGCAGTCGGTCTTCCAAGGTGAAAGCCAAATGGAAGATGACAACTAAAGCAGAAGAGGAATGGCTAACAAGGCCTTCATGTGGCCTGACTGCTCAGTCTCCTCTCTGCTTGGGAAAGACAATAACCTGAAGCAAGGTTCCCATCTGCACTGCTCCCCATGTCCATTTAGTACAACAGCCACAATGTGACAGAACCTCTGTCCTTCACAGAGATTTGTATTGACACACATGAATTTAAAGTGACAGAGAGGGCATGTTAAACAGTAGAAGAAGAGCTGTCATATATTTGGCGCTTAAAATGTCAGATGAGCAGATAGACACAACAAGGCTGAGCCGAGGTGTCTGACATGTCTGCTAAAAATGGTCTAGCTGATACATGTGGATGAAAATAAGCATCTCTTAAGTCACAAAGGAAGCTCACCATCTGTTTAGGTACGACACTGACTAATATACCAGCTAAAAGCATCAAACCCACATCCCGACACATGGCTGAAAACTTCAACATTTTTAAACTAAACTTTAGTGTATATTTATAATGAGCTGATGTGTTTTAAGAACTGGACACAGGTATAGGCCAACTGACAAAAATGTGGAATAAGCATGTAATCTGTCACTGAGTGGAATGAGAACCGAACCATATAGACTCAATGAAATTACATGCTTATTCCGCATTTTTTGTCAGTGGAGTCTAAAGGGTCCTCACTTCAATTGACCCTAGACAATTTTGCATAGTGCGCCTTTACTTTCAATAGATCCTGGCCTGTTGTGGATAATGGATTAATGACTTGCCCACAGGGAGAGCAGTGTGTCCAGTGGAATCCAATAGTGAAGGAGGGCTGCATGAAAGTCTTTACACTGCAGACTGCAACTTCTTGTCTCAGTGTTGGGCAATTTTATCCATCTCTGAAAACTGTCATTTGGAAACACCAATACAAACATATGCATGTTTGAAGAAAACTATAGAATTTTAGTCTTCACAGTTGGAGGTTTTTTTTTTTTTGGTTTGAACACAATGCAACATGACTAAAGCTAGCTCCTTGAACTAAGTGCACCGAGAAGTCTGACTGGTGCAGAACCACAAAGATTAGTTTAAAGGAAGC
The DNA here is from genome assembly GCF_902150065.1 of Myripristis murdjan. Lineage (NCBI taxonomy): Eukaryota > Metazoa > Chordata > Actinopteri > Holocentriformes > Holocentridae > Myripristis > Myripristis murdjan. The sequence goes on from NC_043992.1 coordinate 16,052,991, forward strand.
AAACTGTGCACCAAACTATAGTCATGCAGAAACTTAAATGTGATTCTCTTTTCTCTCTTAAACAGCCAACCACAACAAGCCATTTGCCTACAAAGTGGCCAGTCCCAATCAAAACTCATCAGTTGTTAATTAGTCACAATGCATGCATGCTGGCCAATCCCAATACAGACTGATGAGGACAACCATTCTTGTGTCACAGCATTTATTGTAGTGTGCCATTTCCCCCAGGGCTTGCTTGACAATTACCTAAATGCTGTTGACTGTGAGACTCATTATTACATAGGTGAACCAAATGAACTGGTAAAAATAGTCAATTCGGTTTCCTACAGAACAGAGTTACCCATTAGGTGAGACAGCTACTATACACACACACAAACACATGCACACGCACACACACACACACACACACGCACGCACGCACGCACGCACACACGCACACAGAGTGGTTCACATCTCTCATCATAATCCCACATGGCTGTGAAAACTTCAGCAGTACAATGAAAATGGAACTAAAATTATAATATGAACATGCAGCGTTTTTTGTTAATAATGGATATGTGATGATGTTCATAGACCTCGTCTTCCTGAGTGGAAGTATAAGATCAAATTCAAATTCAATTTAAGTGACATATTTATTTATTTACCTACTGAGACAGCCGTTCATCACAGGCACAGTTAAAAGGACTTTACAAACATTGACCTTACTATGGTCCATTAAAAGGGAAAGCACTAGACAGGTAAATAGCAAGTTCTAACATAGCAAGTCTACTTATCCCACATAGGCAAGCCTACTTGGCACTGTCAGCCTTAAACCCATGGTGGATACAAGGGAAAACGCGGATGATCCACCAAGACACCTGACAATCAAATAGGTGTCCGGACAATCGGTCATTTGGACAATGACACAGCCAAAGACAATGACATTTGCAAAAGATGAGGCTAGAAAACATTGTGAGATGTTAATGTTCCCTGGCCAGCAACACTGCAAAGCATAAATGCTCACTGGGCAGCTTCAAACACATGCAAGCCATCAGAGTCCTGGGGTGGCAACATTAGGGAAAGAAATGAAACAGACCCAGAATGAACCCTAGTTGAGTCTGACTGATCTTGATGAAACACTGACTGAACATATATTATCTATTTAGTAATGTACAGTAGATAGATAGATAGATAGATAGATAGATAGATACTTTATTCATCCCGCAGGAAATTCATTCAGTAATTAATTCGTAAACAATGAACACCTTAAATCAAAATGTCAGGAAATTTTTTCATTGTTAGTAAGATAAGCCCCTTGAGATGCAGCATAATGTGACCTTAACATTGGATCAAGCACATGTCAAACTTTAAAAATGAGCAATTTGCTTTCAGATCAACTTAAGCAGCAATTAGTTCACACTGGAAAAATTAAAATGCCAGTCTGTGATTAGAGAAGGGTACACAGAAGCAAAATACTGATTGAACAATATAAGATGGATGATAAATTGTAAACACCTGACACAGACCTTGTTACCATGGCAATGTCCAAGCTGGTAAGAATCTATCCATATTACTCTCACTCCTGTCTGAGGTATTGGGCTTGTATTGCATTAGGAGTCTAAGTCAAAACATTTACTGGACACTCACTGGTCCAGTGGGAAAACCTACATTTTTACCAACTGAGCTATTCAGCTGCTCATCATAGAAGCCAAGCTGGATGGTCAATATATGAGCAAAACTCATAAGGGAATTGGAAACAAAGCATCAGCTACTGGATACAAGAGCAGTCACCCAAGACTCTTGGATCAGATAGACCAACCTGGGCACAGCTTGGACTGAATACATGAAAGCCTATGATTCAATGCCCCACACATGGTTACCAGAGTGCTTGACACTATACAAAAATCAATAGGTCAATAATAAGCTTCATCAAGAACTCAATGTGGCAGTGGAAAACAACACTAGAGGCCAACTCAATGTCAATCACACAGGTAACCATCAAATGTGGCATATACCAAGTTGATGCATTGTCACCGCTGCTGTTCTGCAGCAGCCTGAGCCCCATCAGTCAACTCATCACAAAAAGTGGATATGGATACAGGATCGGAAATGGAGTTACCATCGGCCACCTCCTATACATAGATGGCATCAAGCCATATGCTAGAACTGAACAAGACATTGCCTCACTAATGCACCTTACCAGTATCTACAGTGACAACATCAGGATGTCAGTCAGACTGGACAAGTGTGGTCAAATGGTGGCAATGGTAGTTTGAAGGAACAGCTAAGATCCTGCATAGAACCCTTTAATTCCTAGGCCTCTGGTTGAGGACTCAAGGAAGACACAGCATGGGTTTTAGACTCATAGAGTAGACTATCTTTAAAATTATTCAATTTTGCATTCCTGCTCATAGTCTTGCTCATATTCCTTAAATATGCTTCGCAGTCAACAGGGTCTCTAGTCTCTAGTTCAGACTTAATCCAAGGCAAATCGCCTTCCGTTGACTTTGTCCTCTTTATAGGGTACATATTTCTCAGGTATCGTTACAAATTCAAAATAAAAATAAATCCCATGTGTCCTGAATATATTAAATTTATGATGAATTAACAAATCCATATTCATTTTCTTAGTCTTTTTTGATAGCTCTGACAGTTAAAACAATACTGGAGAGGCAAGATCACTGTTGGCTTGTAATACAGCATGTAGCTGTAGTTCTTCTCAGGTATATTTTGCCTGGGAAAGTAGCTGTGTAAAGCTGCTGGTGCTGTTTGTACTAGATGTTTAAAAATAATTATAATAAAATAAATATTACTGTTGTAAACTATACTTTGGTAAAAGACAACATCAGTAGGCATTTCTTTTTTTTTCCAGTCAATTGCTGAATCAATAGTGCTGGAAAGGTAGAGGAAAAGGCCAACTCTGAAATCATTATTCAACACCCAGTCAATCTCGTGGTTCCCATGGTAACAGCAAACAAGTCATCACTCTACTCAGTGAGAGGAAAGGGTGTGTGTGTGTGTGTGTGTGTGTGTGTGTGTGTGTGTGTGTGTGTGTGTGTGTGTGAATAAGAGAGAGAGGGAGCTCTACAAAGATCCAGTGCTGGTGCTTTTCTCCTCTTTTCCCTCATATTGATGAAAGTTGTAATTTCTTTCCTTGGGAATAAATGGTTCACAGAAACTGTCAAAACTGCTCTCTCTATCAACCAATTTCCATTTCTGTCTGAGTTCTAAGTGTGTAATACTGAATCTAATTTCCATCATATCTAGCCATGACAGGGATACTATGAGTGGCAAATTGTTATTTTACTTTACTGTGTGCACTGCAGATTAATAATTTTACTTTTTCAATCTGCAATTAAGAGCTGAATGTGGGCCAGTAGAAAATGCAATGCATTATATTTAATGCATTCATTTGATGTCTGGTAGTCAAAGGGTTACTATATTCAATTGGTACATTCAAACCTGCCCTGTGGATAATTAAAGGTCAAAACTGACATTATAAAAAGGTTATAAGGCTGATTTTCATGTTGCAAAACAAACAAAATGTCACAAACAATGCTGAACTTTGTTTAAAAGTGAGCAGTATAGGGCTGCTGGTATGAGCTGAGGCTTTTGAGAAGTTCCTGTAGAATCTGATTTGGCTGTTGGAGGTAATAGATGAATTGCATTGACTGGATTCAAACTGAAACTCTGCCCTTCATGACCCCAAAGAATCAACATTATGGAGCAAACTGCAGCTGTGTGTGGAAAGCCAAGCGCTGTCTATTTCTCAACATGTTTTACATCCCATTCATTTCTTTTCTTTTTTTTTACCTCTTCTAATTTGCTTTTATCTGTCTTTATCTCATTCTCTTTTCCTCACTCTCTTATTCTGTCTTTCTCCTCTTGTTGCCTTTTATCAAGTCTACAGCACATTTCCACCACAGTATTTATTCATGGGGACTATTTTTCATCTAGACGCCAAGCTTTTGTCTGAGAAAAACACTTGTTCAAAATCCATTTCCACTTCTACCTGTTCTGTTTTTTTCTATTCATTTACTTCTTTTCTTCCTCCTAACTTATTGTCTCCTGCTCTGGCTGATAAGGGAAATAGATTCAGCTCCTTCCAGCAGGTTGGACGGGGAACAGAGTTTCTGGGACTAACACTGCGGTGAACCTGATTAGGATCTGAATAATTAAGAATGCGTAGTGCTTTGTATTATTGTTTGTGTTTTTGTTATCACAACAGAAATATGGAGAGTGACTGATTCCTGTTGAGGTAACAGAATGCTGAGCTCGAACTTTTATCCGTCTTGTGTCTGACAGAGGTTCAGTGTCTCTTTCAGGTTCACAGTTGGGACATGGCTGCTGCTTGGATTCTCCTTTTCCACCTGAGACAATAGACAACCAGTAATATACAGTAAGTAATTGATTCCACCAAGGCAGCATCAAACCCTCAATTTGTTCTGCTCTCATCTACTATGAACAGTGGCTTATTACACAGAGCTATTTCTGATTATATATAAAGCTGAGACTTGCTAAATGAATGACTCATACTGTGCAAACTGTACTAACTGTACACATGAAAATAAACATTCATTAGTATATGTGTGATTTCTGTACATCTCTACATTACATGGTCGGTTAACTTCAGCTCCAGCCACGGACATTAAGCATTTCTCCTCCTGTGAGATATTAAGCTCTTTCACCCACACGATTAGAGAACAAAGTTATCTTGTCTGGTGAATCCACAGACGAGAGCACTTCTTAGACACATCTCTCACTCACATCCTCCCTCATGAGAGAGACACGGTACTCACCTCTCTCCCCATCTTCCTCCAGTCTTCTCTCCCTGAGAAGTCTAACACTTAGCGCCATCACCTAATCTCATTTTCACGCCCATGCCTGCGGTCTCTTTCTCCCTCTTTATCCCCTCTCTCCCATGCTACAGTATGTCTCTCTCAATCACTGTCTTCTCTCTCAAACATAATCTTAATAGTGGAGGGTATGCAAAGAAAAGGGCTTGTTTTAATCAAGTGCTTAAACAGACACGTCTTGCACAAGAAAAACACAAAGGTGACATATTAAACAATAAAACAACATAAAATTTCTGTTTGCTGCATTTTATTTTGCTTTCTCTTTATCACTTCAGTTGAACCTTTATTTCAGACTCATGGTCCAGATAAAAAGATAGGACATTACATAGAATTAGGTTTTGTTTCATGCAAAAACGCAATACATATTCAATGATTTTCCACAGGTGATCAGAGAGGCTGTATTTTATTGTGGGTTTCAGACTGGTGTAAGCATTACTTGTCTGTCCCAGCAGGTGTGTGCCTCTCTGTAATTAAAATGTAGAATGCGTGCTGTATCATGTAGTGTAATTGAATGTGTTTTCTACATTAAGCTACCCTGCCTAACAGTTTCACTAATTGACATTCTCTATTCATCTTCATTTTGACTTCCTCTGGCCACTGAATTTTTAAATGAGGCCATTACAGTTTCTTTGCAAAAAGCCTGTGACAATGACAATGTCCAAACATAGTAGCTTATAATGCAAGCTGTGCCAGCCGGCAAATAAATAACTAGGGCATATATGATAGCTTTCAAGCATAATGTGTAGGCTATAACATGGGTGAAAAGAGGGGCTTTGTATCTATGACAGTATATAAATATAGACCTTCTGTTTCCAGCCATTGGTTTCCATTCATTCCCCATTCATTCCACTATGATATAGACCTCTGACTGCTCCAGTAAATGGTCTCTCCACCACAAAGTAGTCCACAGGAAAACATTTGCTTTCCACAGCCAACATTAAAAGGTGTTTCACCCAAAAATGCATATTTCAAAATCAATTGATTTTGATTATAAAATGGTTTGTTGTGATGTCAAATGTGAGTAAAAATGAGTAAATGAGCCAAACATTCAAAATCACTGGTATGGTCCTTTAAGCATGCTTTGCATGAGATGGAGGAGATGATGGAGGGAAGGTTCCTTGAAGGGGACCTTAAAGTGTGTACATCAGTTTTCATGAGCTTTTCTGAGGATTTTCCTGAGGGTTTTTTTAAACAAACAAATCCTCCCACTTGGGGTGGGAGGGCCGGTGGGAGAATATCTGATCTGACCGATGTCAGCTGGGCTGCTATTTGACTCTCCACATCACATTCCAGCCAGCGCTCCTGGGAATAGTGGAAATGGTCCTTGTCCATTCAGCGATCCCCAGAGATGCAGGCTCTGCACTGAGGCACTTGTTTGCAGGGATCAGCTGCAGTGATCAGTGCATGTCAGACAGCACTTCACTAGTGGAGTGTCAGATGATGCCATTCTCAGCAATGTTTTCTTCAGGCGTTGACAAAAGAGTGGATGCAGGTTATGTATGTGCATGTGCATGCAAATTTCATTGGATTGAGGCAACTGGATGAGTGGTTAAGCCAATAAAGACTCCTTGGATGATGAATCCTATGTGGAATACAATTTTCTCGAACCGATCTCCCCCTTTTCATGAAGTAGGGAAGTGGGTTTAATAGGCAGAATAAAGCAGGGAACTAGGACTTTAATTCATTCTCACATTCACAAGGTCAGTCTGTTTTATGCAAAGAGCAGCTGGATGTAAGTTTTTGGATTCTGGGCATACACTGATACATTGATGAACAGTCATTGGAACATAAAGCTGTAGGCCTTTGGAATGTGAGTATGGAGATTTAAAACATGGGTTACCAAAATCAACAAAGGTCTTCATCTTTCAGCTATAAATATGCACAGAAGAAAATATTTTAATAAATGGTATTTGAGTTACCACCTTCATAACCAGGATCTGCGGTTGTGGTGGATGTGGCAGACACTGGAAAACGAAAGTCCAAAATCAAAGTTCAAAAATGTCTTCTTGGGCTCAAACTATTTAATTGCCAAGGCTGCTGTGTCCTGTAGGTGGAAATGTTCTCACTGTGAGGACTGTAACATCTACTCCACGGTGGCTAGCACCAAAAAGTCCTAACGAGGAGTCTGTGAACTGATCCCTTCTTACAGTGATTTTCCGTATATTTTTTTTTTAACCATAGTCCAGTTCCTCTCTCTTTTCACTCCATTCTCTTTTGCCTATGCCTATTACTGCTCCCGCTCTCTCTCCAACCACCCAGCCTAACTCAGTCATCAATTAGCAACCTTCTCTTTGTTCACTGCTCTCCAAATCTGTTCATCCTTGCTGCCCCCTCATCACCTCTCTCCGTGGTTTAATCTCCTCTCTCCTGCTGCCTCTCACTCTACTCTTCCTCGCTCCACACATCTATTCCCATTTTCTATCCACTGTGAATGCTGACCATGCTCTGACTTTCTCTCTCCAGCCTCCACAGTCTCTCTTGTCGTCCTCTGCAGCTCCTCTGTCTCTGGCTCTGCCAACCAGACACCGACCAGCCAGCAGAGTCTGGATCAAGTCGCAGGGAAGTGTTTTCTACATGACTTTAATGTAACAGCTCAGTGAGCTGTCACAGTAAAGGGAAGTGAATTACACCAACATTTTGTTGAAATGATGACAAGTTTTATAATTGCATTTATGTGGATATAGCAGGAACCTCTTAGGCTCGAAAGGCATTGACACATCATTCATAATGTGTGAAATTTCAGCCTGTGATTTAAATTCGTTTTTCCATCATTAAGACAAGAGCGCTTTGGGATTGGGGGAATTTGTGCAGAACAACTCCACTGAATCAGTAATTAAAGTACGCAGCTGACAGTTAAGAGCTGAATTAAACATTAGAATCTGAATCAAATGAAGTGTGGTTAATTGATCATTATTTCATTATTCTCTAATAGAATCAAAGTGGATTGAATAATGATAATAATCAGGTTAGAGAGAAATGGTTCTATTGCATCAAATCCTCATTAATCTCCCCATGCAGATTTCCAGTCACAGCTGTGACCATGTTAATGAGTGGTGTGTGTGTGTGTGTGTGTGTGTGTGTGTGTGTGTGTGTGTGTGTGTGTGTGTGTGTGTGTGTGTGTGTGTGTGTGTGTGCGTGTGTGTGTGTGTGTGATCTAAGTGGATCACAGCATACTTCCTACTCCCAGTTTCTCACAGAGTATCTACTCCTCATTGGCACTGGTTATTTCCTCATTTTCCTTGATGTTTGTATCCAAACAGAGATGCAGCATGAAATTACTCAGAGTGGAGCCACTGAATCAATCCATTTACCAGCATTACCTCCAGAAAGGTTTGGGATGGAAACGCTGTACTGACTGAGAGGACTACACTTATGTATGAAAACAAACACTGATGCACAGGGATGAATGTAGGAGGAATACATCTATGTTGCTCTCATTGCAGAAGGAACTACAGTAACAGAGAAGTGAACAAAGTCATATGAGGCAGAAACCTGCAGGCACTATGGCTGTTCTATTCCATTTCAACATCATTAAATATTTATAAGCCTGTTGGCAGTCAAAAAAGGCAGTGAGGATTTCAGTTCCTCCAGGGGCTGAGGATCTGAGAGATGGTGTCATGATTCCTGATCACCTGGATGAACTTTAAAGACAAACTATGACAAATATTGGTACACTTAACTGCATGTGATGAGACTGAAAACTGCTTTCCCAAATAATTCATTTCTGTCTGTTCCCCAATTAAAACTGCTTCTATGTGTCCCTTAGTATGACAAATTGCCTCATATTTCACTTTTTAGTCTCACAAACTAAAGTTTGTTCATATATGTCACTGTCAAACAACAACAGACTGATAAAGCTACAGAGAGCTGCTTTGGCCACAAAGGTTTCAGACACCAGACTTGTGTTGTCAGAGGCAATGCCACTGGGAAGATCAATATTCCTCTAATAGCTTTCGGCTTTGTGTGTGATCTACTTCTAGGCATGATGCCAGAGGAATATCAGAGCAATATAGCAAAATGGATGACAGTGATCACAGCGCAGCTGAGGGTTATCTTTAAGACCACTGCAGAGTGCTGGATAAAACATGTCTCCTGTACGTCTGTCCCAGCTTCTTCTCTCTCTGTCTCTGATCTCTCTCTGTCCCTCTCATCTACCAGTCAACTCAGCCGCTCTCCTATGGGACAGAGTCAAATCCTCAGTGCCAGGCTTTCATTTTAAACCTCCATCACTGTCTGTGCCAGTTGTGTTTCTTACATTTGGGACATATTATTGCTCTTCCCTCCCTGGCTCTTAACATCCTGGCCTCTCCTGCTGTGACAGGCTGCTCCTTGTCTTTGGCTGTAGCTAGTGGCTGCTGATGCCAGTTGGTTAGTGGATTGGTGGGACAGTGTGTGTGTGTGTGTGTGTGTGTGTGTGTGTGTGTGTGTGTGCAGCTGTGTAGGTGTCTAACCTTGGCAGTTGATGCTGTCCTGCTCCTCTCTCCTGGCCTCCTGCCTGCTGCGTCTCTCTCAACTCTTTCTGGGTCAAATCCACTGCAGAGGCTTCCTGACCCCACAACACAGCCACCATGACCCTGATCATCACAACAACTGAGTACATTCAACCTGATGTAGCCTCATGTATGTGCTGTGCTGTGCATGTGTATGAGTGTAGGTGTATGTATGTGTGTGTGTGTGTCTGTGTAAATGCCTAAGCCCTTGGCCGGCCACCATGTCCAGCCCATTGTCATGTTTTTGCCAACACTCTGCAATGACGGCTGTTAGGAAGCTGAGAGGGAATATACAGTCTTACCCAGAGTTGCCATGTCCACTTACTGTAAGAGACTTTGGCCTTGTTTTTTCCACTTTCACTTGGAAATATAGTTTTGGGTTGCATTTTTAGGGACTTGTTTCATAACTGTCCTTGCTTTCTTTGGCCTTGTTTGTCCCTGACTGCAGAAGCAGCACAGATGAAATACAAACTCTCAAACATTTCCACCTACTGCCCATTTCCCCTCTGCACTTATAAAAGAACAATCACTTGCTTTACCTTCACTCCAACTTCCATCATGCGAGTAATGACTGTAGAATATGGAATACTGTTGAAAAAGCGGAGGTTTATGAAGCTGTAACTCCTCATAGTAACAGAAGATATAAATCAGAATCTCTTATGGTTCAACATTTCACTCCCTGTTGCTAAAGCAATAACATGTAAAGCTGTCAGGCAACTGGGAGCCGATCCAGGAACAACAGGGTGTTTAGTGTGTCAGTGTGTGTGTTTGTATTTCACACTCAGCTGTGTCATCTCCTCCATATGTGGAGTCTGTACCTCCCACAATCCTTCACTCCTCCTAACTGTGACCATCAGGCTGTCAGGTCTGATCAGGTCATGTTGCACTTGACTCATTTCCTGTGGGAATCGATGGCCACAGTTAATCAAATGGCCTGGGAGCTAATGGCTTTAGTGGGATGGGGGCGGAGCCACAGGTCACTGCTGAGGTCAGAGTCAGAGAGCAGAGATAAGTGAGCATGGACTTCCCTCCTGGTGAAAACACCCTAACACAGATAATGTCCAACACTGCGAGAAAATCAAACAGTAAACGGATGCTGTAAAACTGTTGTGCTCAGTGGAAACCAGACAATAACTGGATACACAGCAAAGTAAACCAACTTTACACTAAATGAAATGAGTGAAAGAAAAAGATGAACCCTTTGAACCAGCGTGGATGTCAAATTTCAAATTTCATTACCAAGATGACAATGAGGTGCAATTTAGTGATTTGTCACTTTCATGAACAAAGGAATGCAGAGAAGTCAACATATCAGTGCTAAGTAATATTTCCATTCATTTCATTCTCCCAAAAACTGAGTAGTCCAACTAAATGGCAAACTGAATTTCTTGGTTCTAAAAGTGTAACAGTGTACATTTGTGTGTTCTTTTTTCATCATGATTCATGTATTTAGACTGTCTCTATGAAAATGCATGCATGGTGCCCTTGCTGGTTCATAATGCTGTTAAATGCAGGTGACCTGTTCACTCAATGAACCATCTTAACAACTTCACTGTGAAACTGCTGAACACAGAGAATGATCCTGATGATTCAAACTGTATGGATATCATGTTCACTTGACTGTGTGAGTTGCCTCAAGTGATATTACTGTACCTCTCCACTACCATTCACTGAACATTTTCGACTTCTGCATGACACACACTGTGGGCTCTAGTTTCCCGGCGCAGCGCGGGGTGGCGCAGTGAGGCGAACCCCGCGCAGAGCTAGTTTCGACCGGCGAAACGGCAGAGGCGGACAGTGTCCAAGTTTCGCAGGCGGAGGTTCGCCGAGATGGGAGTGGCGGCGCAGCGGGGGGAGGTGCCGACAGATTCGGCTTGGCGCAGTGACAGTTTCGTGCCAAAAGGCTTCGCCGAGGTGCGCCAAAAGCTCGCTGTCTGAAACCACGTCTACTTTCAGCGCAAGGCGGAGCGGAGCTGGCGCAGTGGAAGTTTGGCTGGCTGGCGCACATCACCAAAACCTCACAATCAGCACAAACGGTGCCAATCTCCTTTGATCTGACATCAGCTGTGACGGGACAGTTGATATGGAGATATATGTATGTGCTGATTGTGATCGTAGCATTGAATAGTGTTTTTTTCGGTATTTATTGCATTGTTCATGTGTCTGACATTCCGGAAGCCTGCCTGTGAGGTTTTGGTGACATGTCCGCACTGCTCGCCGGTCTCCGCTCCACGCCTGTCTCCTGAGCTCCGCTCCGCCCGCGGCAATAGACCTCCATGTCAGCTGTGTAAACTTTCATTACGCCTTCACACAGCGCATTTTAAAGACAAGGACAGGGGCTCATTTGATTGGTTACATGTGAATCGGCTGTGTCAAACCTTCTCTCCTCCCCTCCGCCGGTAGGAGGGATGGCGGAGTACTTGCGCCACCGAGAACGGCGTGCCAAACTTGGAAAATCCGCCTGGCCACACCCAGTTGGCGAAGCGCATCTGCGCTACGCCCCCGCCTCGCCTGGTCTGCGAAACTAGAGCCCTGTATGTTAATGGAGATGAGTACACACTCTCCTTAAAAATCAAAAGACAAACAAGTAGCAGAGTGCTCGCATTTTATTCTTATTGATTTCTTAGAACCAGGCTGATCATAAGATAGCTTCTATACCACTTAACAAAGAGCTGAAATCATCAGAAGTGCTGTCTCACTCCTGAGGTCCTATTAGCGCTTTCGATGAAGTTTTTACTCAGAAGACACAAACTGTTAGCCACCCACCAGCTCTGCTGGCTGTTGTCTGGTTAGACAACAGGGAGGGAGATTGTGTACTGAAGAGCAGATGTTTAGAAATTCAGGGGTTGACAAATTCCTCCTCCAGGACACAGTTTGTAATTTATGTTGCACTTTTTAGAGTCACACTGTTTCCCTGCCTGAACCAGAGTGCATTACTGAGGTGATAATGGTTAATTTAATGGATTCAAATTGAGAACTCCAATTGGTCTTACTTACTCACTACTTTTTTATTTAACAGAGACAAAAGGAGATTCCTTTTTTTTTGTTTTGTTTCTTTTGTGATTAACAGCTTTATGACAGGGAGACCAAGTTATTTTGTGTTTGTGTGTGTATGTGTGTGTGTTTGTGCATGGGTGGGGTAATTATTTATTGTCAGGAAAAAAAAATGGTGTCAATATCATTTAAAATAGCTTCAATGATGTTGCATCACAGTAAAAGAAGCTCCTTTGAAGTTGATGAAAAAAGTTTGAATGTTGACACCTCTTCAAAAAAGAAGCCTCTATTTGTTAAATATGTCATCTGGGACTTCAAAGTGATGTCTAGTTTCTACTAGTGTTGTCAAGGTAATTGTCAAACTCATCATTTTATCTATTTACAGCAGTGTAACGGAAGCTGTGCAACCATAAGTGTGTGTTGGCCCAAAAATAAATAAATAAATAATAGTAATAATACTAATAATAAGTTGGGTAAGTCAACACACAGATTTCACTCCAAAAGATTCAAAATTAAGCCTCAGAACATTCAAAACATTGCAAACTTTTTCATTACACCTGTGGCACATATTTCTCTGATCTGCGATGTTCCCTGTTTCAGACAAATCAACTGCTTGTCACATGCTAAAAAAAAAAACCCAAAAAAAACAAACATATATATGCATTCAGTTTGTCAGCCCAATAGTCTACTCTCTTGATAATAATGTCAAACTGGAGTTTCTGGAAAAAAATCAAACACACACACACACACCCAAGCCCCCCATGCCTGAACACACAATTACGTATTTTTTTGTAGTGAATATATGCATAGAAGTTAGGTATTATGAGTCTGTTTTGTGTCCGTTGTTTGTTGACAGTGGTAGTGTTGAGGGCTGCCAATTCCTCTGCAAATGAATGAAGCATAACCTAATGGCCAATGGCAGCCGACTGACAGACAACATGACAAGACAAGCACTGATTACGGTGCACATGATCAGACCACATTATGGATGCACAATAACGCTATCTAACCTCTTTTGTGCCTGAGTGTTTCACTTTAAAGCAGCTTAACCAGCTTCTAAAAAATAAATGTAATAAAAGTTATGCTTAGTTACCATAAAATGTCCATTGTTTTGTGTTTTTTGTGCAGAGACAGCTGAATGACTGAGTAAAATGACTTAATTTGACAATTTGACAAACAAGCCAGCTGCCTTATCTCTATTGTGGTTCTCTAACAAAATGAGAATTTAAGAAAGTGTGGTCAGACTCAGGCTAAATCACTTTAGCTGCTTCTGTAGTAGCCTGAGGATGATGGAATGAGACATAAATTCTTTGTCCATAATTATATAAATAGACGGCTCTCCATAATAATCCCCTTTACACCACTGTAGCAGGTGGCTGGCTTTGATTATCCAGAGAAGACTATGGAAATCTAAAAAAACCCCAAAAAGTTCTAGTTTTGGGAGACCCATTAGGGAGGAGAGGGCACAAATGGTTATGGCACCCCGTTAACCTGGTGTTTCTGGATGAAGATGAGGAGTAAAGGTGCTAATTTGCACTGTCTAAACTTAGAGGCAGCGTGTGTGAAGTAGCCAATTCATGATAAACAGCTCAGTATGCCCAAAAGCACAGAACTGGGTCTCCCCATTTTAGAAGTGCCTGGCACTGCTTGGATTTAATTTAAGATTTAATCCAGATGCCCACAATGGATAACGAATGTATGATTGCTTAAACCTTTTGAAAATGCTCATCCCTCAAATTAGCTGCTACAAATAGAAAACATATACCAATCCTGCTGCTTGCAGATGGCTATAACAATTTAATCAGCCATGAGAGAAGGTCCTCATACATCCTACAAACAGCTGTGGAGAACAGATACCAGAAAGAATCAGTCCTTAATTTAGCACACAACACATCCTGCCTTACTTGCATTATTGCCTTAATCAAAATAAAATTGCATTTTTGATTTGCAAGTAAATGTTTCAACTTGTTGAAAAATTGTATTCAAGTGAAATGGAGAAGCATAAAATACACACATGTGGAAAGTGATGGTCTGAGGAGGTGGAAGTGAAACCGTATTCTTGGCCACCAAAACAACACTGAGAATTCACAACTGTATCAACATTAACCCTTGATTGTGCTCCCTGCCCATTTTGCCATGGGGAACTGTGACAAAGACAGCTTACGCCCAACAGAATCCTCACTTCCCCTTCACCTGATCTGCACTGGCACAAAGACAGAGCCCTGCGTGTTATGAACAAGTGGACCAAGTCATGCAGTGTTACGGCCCTCTCATACACTCGCTAAGAGGAAAGCTTTTGTTAGGCACTTGAAAGGTCAGCGCATCCATTTCTACGAGACACAGAACACAGACACAGCGCAGTTTACCGCAGATGCTGTTCTCCTTGTTGTGTTGGACAAGCTGAGTATGTTCAACTCACTGACATATTCAAAAGGTCAGTGTGTTATTATAGTGCACCTGGAACATAACATCCGTTTGTATCAGGGAGAAGAATCCTTACTTGGTAGGAATTGGACAGCGATTTGGTTGCATCAATCTTAAGGTCAGGACTGACTTTGTGTGTGTGTGTGTGTGTGTGTGTGTGTGTGTGTGTGTGTGTGTGTGTGTGTGGTGTGTGTGTGTATGTGGGTGTGTGTCACGGTTAAATTTCTCGTTTTCTATATTTGTGAATGTTACCTCTCTTTCTACAGTTCTTGATGGACAAAGGGAGGGAGAGCTTCTGCCAACTGTTCCTTTTTCTTTTGAATTGCTGTGAATTTCCCCTTAAACTCTTGCTTTGTAGAATAGTAACAACCTGACAGTCTCTATGTAATATCAAAACAATGGTAATGAAACACCACCACCCACCCACCCCCACACACCCACACACACACTTGCCTAACCCCACTCCCAGAAAGAGAGAGAAAGAAAAAGATACTCTAAATCTCATTCTCATTCTTCCTGACTTGCACAATTACCATATATATGACTTGCCTTAGTGTTTCGAACATTATTTAAAGAGCCTGTGGCAAAGAATGAGAGAGGGAGAGAGAGCGAGAGAGAGAGAGAGAGAGAGAGAGAGAGAGAGCTAAATCTTGGGTTCCTGCATGTGTTTATTGGTTGGAAAATAAATTATTATTGTTGTTGTTATTATTATTATTATTATTATTATTATTATTGTTATTATTATTATTATTATTATGATCATCATCATCATCGTCATTACGCTTACAGTTCACATTTGGCAGATGCTTTTATCCAAAGTGATGTACATGAAATTTTTATACAGCACATGAAAAGATCTATTCAGGAGAGAACAATGACTTCAAGTGCCACAAACCTCTGGTTCTGGTCCAAAGGACAGGGGTGCTTACAAGGCAGTGCCAGGAAGAAATGTATAGAATGCATAAAGTGCATAGAGGGAGGAGAAAAGCATAGAGACAGATTTTTTTTTTTTTTTAAACAGTCCATTAGATGAGCAGGCGTACCCTGGAGACCTGTTTTTTTTTTTTTTTAGCCTCCTCTTAAAGTTTGAGAGGGACTCTATGTATTGAATGGAGTTTGGTAGCTTGTTCCACCACTTAGGAATCACAGAGGAGAAGAGTCTAGCGAGTGATTTAAGGCCTTGTTGTGTTGGCAGCACCAGGCGCTGCTCCATGGTGAAGTGAAGAGGGCGGGAGGGAGCATAAACCAGGTAGGTAGGAGCAGTTTTGGTTGCTGCTCTGTAGGCGAGTGTCAAGGACTTAGACTAGAACTTAGGACAAGGACTTAATTAGATGTGAGCAGCAACTGGGAGCCAGTGGAAGAATATGAACAGTGGAGATATATGCAGTTTTGGGCTGATTGAAGACCAGATGTGGCGTTGCATTCTGGATCATCTGGGCTTGAGCGAGCCAGCAGGGAACCCTGCCAGTAAGGAGTTGTAACAATTGAGGCATGAAATCACAAGCGCCTGCACCAGGAGTTGTGCTGCATGTTCAGACAGGTATGGTCTGATTTTCCTGATGTTGTACAGGGCAAATTGGCATGAGTGACCCTCGAAGGCCACATCTTCTTAAAGATCAGTTAGTCAGATATCAGTGAGGCATACAGATAATCTAGCCGAGACTGTGGGGTCGTCTTGCTGGAACGGTGGATAGGAGGAGCTTGGTATCATCAGCATAAGAGTGGTATGAAAAGCCATGTGAGCAGATGACTGCTCCAAAGAAGGAGGTATATTGAAAAGAGGAGACCTAGCAGGGACCCTTGAGGTACCCCTTTGGACAAGCAGTGGGATTATTATTATTATTATTATTATTATTATGTTTCTTCCTCACCAATGGTTTACTTGTTTGTTACATTATTTAATATTACATGGCCCTTATGTTTAATTCAGATTCATTGCTTGAGTGATGAGCTAGAAGTGACTCTGTTGCCCATAAAAGAATATCCGAGAACTGCATTCTTAATTACATTTAGGGACATTTTGTAACAGACTGCGTTTGTTTCTGACGTATCACAAACACATTTATAATTAACATATCTTACGTATCATGTCGGACAGTATTTAGGCCAGTTTCATTACTTTTAACCACCAAAACCACTTGGTTAAAGTTAGGGAAAGGTTACCACTTGGTTACAGAAATGTAATGCAACATTTGCGCCATACAAACAGACTGGGCTTGAACTTGGGTCACCTGGGTGAAAGTTGGTTGTTTGATCCATGCACCTCTCTGCCTTCCTCCTGGCACAGACTTCAGACTAAGAGATAACAAATGTTCTTATGACACATTAATAACAAACGTAATCCGTGACAAAGTATGGTCCCCTTGAAAACTTAAACAGAGTTTTTGGGAAACAGGGCTCGCTAACAGAGAATTTGCGCTAAAGACTAAGGATATATTAGGGTGACCTGACTCTTTTATCCATCTGCTACAATTTACCTCAAGGTCTGTTTGTCCTCCATTAATATGTGCTTCACCATTCATTTCTGTCATATCCCAAGCAATGAGTGCTGATGACCTGGCTGATAACCAATTTGTTTGTTTGTGTGTATGAGAAAGGAAGATGGTCTCTTTCTGCATGCGCTCTCTGTATGCATGAATTAAGACATCCAGTGGATCTGACCCTGAGCCAGAGAGAAGCCTGAGTTTGTTCTTCCAGTTACACGCTGTTAGCAGCAGGGTCATAAAGCCTGGGTTATGTATAACACTGGACCAGACAAGACCTCCAAATGAATATCAACTAATGCCAGCATAAAAGTAATTTTAATTAATTCAGAGTTGATTTCCAACTTGGCTGGGTCAACAGTTGTCCATCGCAATCAGCCATAGATTCTGTGAGTCAAACTGTTAGACTGAATAGATTACTAATGTACAGTGTTTTTTCATGACAGACATAGAACATAGTATTTGCAGACTTGATCAATATTCTAGAACATAGAACCCTTTTTCTTTATGTACTGAAGAGTTGCTTCCTTGCCAGCTGGATAAAGAGTTGCTTGATTCTGATTTGATTCCCCTTTATGCAATGAAGAATTGGTTAAGGAGTATAATTGGATGAGCAGCTGTTTCACACCATGTCAAATTGTCAAATCTCATTTCTCCATCATAGGTTGAGTTAGATGACCTTCTGTAGTGAATATTGGGATTTATATTTAAAAAATGGACTATTCTCAGTACTATTCTCTTGACAAGCTGACATGGAAAAAGCGGGTAGTATTGGTGTCATCTATATTGCTGTTGTTGTCTGGGGAATACAAAGGAGCTGGAAAGGAATACTGTGTTTAAAGGGGATTTGCGTGTGGAATAGCAATGTCAAACAGTTATTTTAGTCAGTAGACATGAGAAACAAACACAAGTAGCAAAACGAGAAGCAAAAATACAGAGTTGAGTGAGGCAGACAACCATAGAAAAGGAGTGCCCCTGTGGTACATTTTCACACAATATGCTAGCAAGGCTAGAGCTAATGTGCCATTCTGAATGCAACTGACTGACAGAAATGGAGGAGGGAGGAAACCCTTCCCTATAAAAGACTCATGGAATGAGAATTTTTTAACACAGTTGAAGCATTGCTTGTCAAAGGAAGAGCAAAGAGGCAAGAGAAGGAAAAGATCAGTTAACTGCTCTATTTTTATATTATGGCATAAAGAAAGAACCACAAGAGAAATGAAGTCATGTAGAGCGATTCTGATGAATTCTCCAGAGAAGGAAAAACAGAATCGTGCATCCTGAAGCAGAAAATGATGAAATGAGAAAATGGTATTTGCACAACAATAAACCCAACCAATATGTAAATCTGTGGGAAGTGGACCTATGAACAAACATTACCCTCAGTTGCAGAGTAGAAGAAATCCTGTGAGATGGGATGATAGATGCTTAGAATCCTCATCAAATGGTAAAAATGAAAACCGATTCCCGAGAAATGGTGGGAAATGGAGCTGATATTAACAAACTGGTTCCAACAAAAAGCCCTGCTAGGCCTGACTGGAATA
Organism: Myripristis murdjan; assembly: GCF_902150065.1. Classification (NCBI taxonomy): domain Eukaryota; kingdom Metazoa; phylum Chordata; class Actinopteri; order Holocentriformes; family Holocentridae; genus Myripristis; species Myripristis murdjan. The sequence continues at coordinate 16,071,761 of NC_043992.1, forward strand.
AAGTTAGAGCATGTCAGCAGATGTCTCTGAAGTCTCTAAATGATTACCTGCACAGGCATGAGGATGTGTTTGGAAAGCAATTGCCATGGGTCTTTGTGTGTGTATTCGTTTAGGGGCTTACTCAAAAACATTCATGAAACAGGGAAATATATATTCATAGGATGGCAAGGAGAAACATTTTCCTTAGTAACCAATTTTACTTGGCATCAAAAAACGCTGTTGCCCATGCTAAATGTATATAAGGAGAATAAAACCACAGTGAACGATGGTTCTGTCACTGACCTTTCATTGGTTTGTTTTCTTCTCTTTCCCTGTCCACACTGGCTTCCAATACACCTTTGTCTTTACCTACAATCACCAAAGGTACACCTGGACCAAGCTGCAATTGGATTACACTAAAAGCCTCACCCTAAACTCCCTGAAGCCTTTCCCAGACAAGAAATGGAAAGGTCCCTGGGCTCTATGGCTTCTGGAGGCAGTGTATCATAGACTACATTCCCCTATGATGCACTGCCTCCCTATCCTGGACATCCCCATCTCATCTTAGACTTTGTTAAAACAATAGTTTTAAGCAAGTCAACAAGCTCTCATGTCTGCCTCTACACTGGGTTTGCCTGACTACACAAAACCCTTTCATGTATGTATATTCATGAAACTGATGGTTCAATTGATTTGTTCAATCTGCTGTGACTCAGTCACACAGACCACAAAATGGCCTGCTGGTAGTTAAATGCAAACAGCCGCTCCATTGGTGGTGGCTGCAGCTGCTGCATGCTTTGTTGAAACCTTTTTTTGTGTTACGTCTTCACTCTGTGTCCTCCGTTCTCCTCCTTCACTGAGCAGCTCTCTGTTTCTAGACAGTCTAGCTATGAGCTGCCAAAACCTCTCTACCCGTCTGTTGCGCAGCCCAGATGATGGTGAAGTGCATTGCTGTGACACACTGGTTGATTCACTACTTGCCTCTAAACCTGATCCACCACTGATCTGCTCCTCTTGATAGATGGCATCTCCTCCACTACCTTATGTAGATGGCCCTCTAGTCATCTAAGGCTGAAGCCATCTGCTGGACAATCTGCATCCCTCTATAAAGTTTTACTATGCCTTCACTGTTTTGAATGTCTTTGGCTGTTTTTGACAACAATGTGCTTTTCTTACCTCCTCAGGAACCCATATTAAAAATGACCTGCATTACAACCTCCTAAAAGCTGTGTTGCTCCTCTCTTCCATTGTTATTGTGTATTATAAGGTTCATACAAGTTTACAAGATGCATTCCAGAGCAATGCCAGCACAAATTCTACTGGCAAGGCTACGACTGTTACTCCTTGTGGTTTTGATAAGCGTTAATGAACACACACCTTGCGCTCTCATTTTCTAAGTGGCTAACTTGCAAGCAACAGTTGATACTGCAGAGAAGTCATGATAGTCAGAGGTAACTTGTGCTATTCTGATGGACTTGGCCATTCATACAACAGCCAGTCTCTGGCTATTTTACTCAATTTCTTTCCAGTGTCCATGGCATGTGCCACATCAGCAAAGGAGAAATAAATGTTTCTTATGACTGGTGCATTACTGAATTTGGACAAATTGCTTACAACATTTGCCAAAATTACTTATTTTTACAACAACACATCCACTGAGAGCAGTGAAGACAAAACAAGTAGCACATCCCTCCCTTTCGAGACCATTTGTAAATATGGAAATTGATTTGCATCATCTTACGGCTAAAAATAGAAGTGAAGGCTGACATTTTTTCTAAATGGACTGAGGCTTTTTCCTTGATGATGGAAAACAATTTCTAAATGCCTAAGGAAAGATGTGACCTGAATTGGAACACATATCACCGGTGCTATAATGACTGAACTGTCAAAAGGTGTGCAGATTAAGGCGCCCATGTGGTTCAACTAATACAGCACGTACCGTTCAGGCTGAGACCTTGTCACATCGGCACAGGTTCGAGTCCAGCCAATTAATTTTCTATGTGTCATTCCCTCTCTCTGCCTTGTACTTGCTGTTCCTCTCAACTGTCCCTCTCCACTATCAAAAAAAAAGCTGAAATTCTAAAATAAGGTTTGCAGATCACCATTGACTTATGTAGTCAGTGCCATTCAGCAGGGGCAGTGGAAAGAAAGACACAATGTAGTACTGTCAAAAAAAACTATGCACAGACCAGACTAAAATAACCAGACACCATTCCCCATGCACTAATATCCATGTGCAGTTCTGTTCACAAGAAAACAGATCTCAGCACACAAGCTTTTTATGGGTAGACCCATGTCTACACCAACTAAAAACCTCCCATTACAGTAAATGCCACTTGGCTATGTTAAATGTTAAAATGTTTTACAAAGCTTTCTTTTGTGCTGCTAAAGTCATTCACCCACTGGTCGTTACAGCACAAACCACATCTACTGGCACTGACTTTCATTACGTCCAACCAGGTAACTACATGTTAGTACAACAGCACAGAAGGAAAGATGCCCTTAAACTCATATGGTACGTTTCCTACCAGGTCCTCCTCACCACACACATCACCGTCAAGTGTGAAGGAAGGCCCACCTGGATGCATGTGTCCCGCTGCAAGAAGGCAGCACCACCAGAAGACCCCAAGGCCTGAAGGATGTTCCCTGATCCACTGGTCCCTGTGCCTCGTCACCTGTGGCATTACGGTTCTTCTCCTTCTCTGGGGGAAGCCATACCTGAACCCAGAACAAGATGAAATCAGCTCCCAGCCAGTGGAGCCAGCGCAGACCTGAAGCAGTTGTCCAGAGGAAGATGACAGTGCCCTCGACAGCACCTTACCAACGACGTGTAAGAGAAGACTTTGCAGGACCTTTGCTCCACCACATAAGAACTGATATGCTCTCTTTGCTCAACTAGTGGCTTGACAGTCTAATAAGACTAATTTTTTGATTGTCTGATGCCCCATTCAACCAAGGAAGCTTGCTCATCATGCCATGACATTTATGGAATTAAGGAAAAAATGTATACAAACTGCAGATTATCCTTTACAAAGGCTCTCGATGGCAGTGCAAATGCAAAGATATTCTTGCAAAAACGCTCTAATATGACCAAATTATGTGGAACACCATGGCTAAAACAATTCCTATCTCTGAAGCTACGTCACTGTCTGATTTTCTTTTCTGTGTAAATGGACTATGAAATGGCATCCAAGTAGGTGATAATCATAGCTACATTGTAGTAGACTCCATTGCCTCTGTGACTCATATTGTGGTCCATCTAAATAATATTGCTAAAGCAGTGCAGGATGAATCCTTGCCTTGTGTGCATTAATAATCTTTTACTGATGTATTTGATTAAATAAGTTTGAATTTACATGCCTTGAGATATGTTTATATATGTGATGATGGGAATTTTTATTGTATGTGTTATTCATTATCTCTTACAGCTTCACGCAAAGCATTTAAGACAAAACTTACTGCTAAGATTATAATTTTTAAACCTGATGAATTCTGTGGACATCAAAACTGACTCTTGTCCTTAACAATTATGCAAATTATGCGTCACTCATAATATCACAATGAAGTTGATTATTTGAATGATCTGTTTACTCTAGAAGTTAAGCTGTGCTAATATAATAATAATATAAAGACTGAGGATGATTTGGTGTGACTTAACTCCATTGCCTGTTGCAGCTAACCTTAACTTATCCTTAAATCGTGTCATTTGCTTAAGACTGAGTCCTGATCACCCACACTGACCCATTACAATTTGATTGTTTATATGCATACAAAAGGAGGTCTGGCTAACCTAGAAATTGTACTCTGCAGACAGAGCCTCTCAGTATGTCTGTTCTCTTCATGCATGAATAATAAAGACTCTGAACCAGAGTAGACTTTTGTTCCACCTGCTGTTGTCAGTGATCTGTAACTTTGAATTCCTATTGTAAACATTTGTGTCTTGATATTGACTCAAATATCCCTAATAAAACCCAACAAAACACTGCACAAACTGCACTGAACTCCACCTGTCACTTCAGTTATTTCTTGATAGACTGCATTGTATGCCAAAAAGCTGTTGATGATATGACCGGAGGCCAACTTATGGTGCTGTGTAAAAATGCCATAGGTGTCTGCAGTGCCAGTGTAGCCTGCAGAGGCTGCCACATAGCTTACATGCATCTCTCTCAAAAATGTGACTGTTGATAGAGTGAAGCAAGACAGCAAGAACAATGACTGGTCCAGCTGGCCGCTCAGTTTTTTCTCCCACTTTTCTGTTTTCACATAGTGAAAACAACATAGAGCTGGTCAAAGAGACATGAGTTGATCAAGTCTGCAAATACAGGAGAATCGCCAAACCCCTCAGGGATAATATTTCAGATGGCTGAAATCTTGGATGACTGAAACATGGATAAAAATAAAACAATAAAACAATAATAATAATATAATAATAATAAGTAGTAGCATTATATATAATATTATTAACGTGTTTCCAAAAACTTGACTGACAAACATTAGGCCCTACATTTAAAAGAGGGCTGTCGATAAAACAGCAGTTGTTTGCAAGCACTAAATGAAATCATTTGCAGCGGCGGCGCACACACATGTGCACAGGGACAAACTAACCAGTGAATAAGACACAGATTTACTGGAGATCAATACTGTAACAACAAGAGAATTAGATTGGTAGGCTACTGTATTGTAAGCCACTGCAGAGTAGTGTGCAGCTCAAAATGGGAAGTAAAAAATATTAACAAATAAATAAAAAAAGAAAGAAAAGCAAATGAGACATATCCCAAAACACCGGTTTGAACACCACCAAAAATGTTCCACAACAAATTGTTTTATTAGTGAAAAAGCAATAAAAAAAAAAAAAAACTTGATACTCTCATCTATGTTTGCTGCAGTCTATAACCCATCAGTGCTGAACAATAATTGCCTGCACTGCAGTAGAAAACCGTGGCATGACTACGGTGACACTTCAACACCAAACCACAAATCAGCCTTCAGCAACAAATCAAAGGCACGTTTAGATATTGTTTTATTTTTTCCTCAAGAAACCAGCAGAGTGAACACTCTCAATGAGGGAAAAAGTCCCAAAGGAGGGGAATGCAGGCACTACTTCATATTACACTAGCTGCATGTAATAGAAAACAGCAAATGAGGATAAAGGCTCCATCAACACTATAGGGAAAGAAAGACCGGAGTATTTGTTGATAAAAGCACTAAAGTCCCGATGGAAAGTGTTTATGTAAAGCAAAACTTGGCTCTGTGGAACAGCCATCTGGCAGAGGTTTATAGTGAACCTCTTCTGGATATAACAGACTGTTCATTTCTTGCATAATGATATGAAGGTAGTAGTAGGGGAGAGAGAGAGAGAGAGAGAGAGGGAGAGAGAGAGAGAGAGAGAGAGGGAGAGAGAGAGAGAGAGAGAGAGACTGGGGTTGTTCAGGAATCATCTGTGTAAACACTTCCTGAATTTGTTACTGTACTGCAGGCAAATTAAATTAGTCCTACTGTATAACACATTGCAACCCACTGTTTAGGCATATGGGAGTCTTTAAGCGACTGAACCCCACTGGAGATGAAACTGTATCAATTAAATCACTACAGGCAGCTGATGTACAACATTTCCGAATGAGTCTATGAATAACAAAATCATTTGGTACAAGTTCAGTCCAGGTCAGCACTGGCAGATTGTGTTTCTAAGACCCAAGCCACATTACCTTCATATGGTATGAAAACAGCATTATGTGTGTTACGTTAATCATCATTACACACAGAGTTTTTGAACAGGAGACAGCAGAATTTGTTTTCCTGCTATCTTTGGTGCTTCAAACTTCATCTCTTCTGTTTGTACTGTTAGCGATTTAGGGGTAATTAAAGTGGCTATCCATGGTGAAAGTCTTTTATAAATCTTTTCAGATTGGCTGCTGAGTCCATCTTGGCTGCCTTCCAGAAGTTAATTTTAAACATCTCCTATACATTTGGCTGTTAGGGTGACTGCTGGTAATATTCTATGGGGTAGTGATTGGAGAATGTAAACTAATGAAAACAGGTTTTTGGTCTACACAGGAGCTGCAGCTGAACAGCAGCCAGCTAACTAAGATAAGACTTTACGTTCCATCTTCATGAAAATTTGCTTTGCAGCCAGTGCCAAGAACAGCATGCACACATATATCACACATTCACACACCACATTGCATTCTACCACAAGCAGTTCATTATAATAAAAACCTTTTAGTTAAAAGCCCTATCCCATGCCATCCCTCATTTAGGAACAGGAGTCCATAAGAATATTTAAAATAATGATGTGACTGGTGTGTGCAAATGCATGAAACATTGTACTCCTTAAGGTAACCCCAAAATCTGCTCAGATTCCTAACTGAATGAGTTCTTAAGCTCATTTGTATTCAGTCTAGCTCTCTGTGACAAGAGGCAAAACTACAATTATCATGATGGGAGCAGAATTTATTGTAATGCCTACACAAATAAAATGATTAGGCCTGGGAATCACTGGGTCACTGGCGATATGATATTTTACAGTGGTATCACAATGCAAGTGATTCTGCGATGTGATATACTGTAAAAAAAAAAAAAAAAAAAAAAAAAAAAAATCAGCTATGATACATCACAATATCTGTGACTGAAGAGCAAACAATATCCTGGAAAGGGCCGAAATAATTTGCAATAAGCAGGAATCAGTCATGTTTTCAGTGTTTTAATATGCAAAGTAACTGCAACATGAACATGACAGAACAGTTCCAGTTAAAATACCTAAAGGCAGGGAACAAAAACACCTCATAGGAACTCAGATGTGCATCTGTGCAAATTACATGGAAAACTCAATACCTTGCACAAGTGTACTGAAAACATATCAAAAGAGGAAGTATGGGGATATACTGCAAAATCAATTGATTGCCCCAAAAATGATTGCAATTAAATGAGTATAACATACTCACAAACACACAAGACTACTTGAACTTAATGTGTTTAACAATGGATAGTAAAACATTAATATATTTATTGAGGACTGGGGAATTAGCATTTAATCATATTATCGCTATGCTGGGATCAGAAGACAGTAATGTATATTAGTCTTAAGACTGAATTTGACCTTCAGTGTGAGATCAGTATTGCAGCAGGAAATTGCACAAATACAAAGAAGGAAAATTACCCTGTATGCTGTGTTATTGGAAGGAAAAACAGCTTCATTAAAAATATAAATCATGAGTTCGCCGGCTATGTGGTTCATTGTGAAAAAAGCTATCTATACAATTTACAATGATCAGTTATATAATAAAGCTGCATTAAACCCAATATATCTTTCAATCTAGTTCTACAAAGATATCATTCACTTGCACCAAAAAAAAAAAAAAGAACACTCAGCATATAGTAAGAAATTAAAAACAGAAGCTAAATGTCACTGTCAAACACTGTGAAAAAGAGAAACTAAATAACACAACAGAGAGAGAGACAGATAGTGAACTCCACCAGCTGTCCTTTAAAGAGCTTCCTCTCCTTTTTCCAAGGCTCTTCCAAGGGAGGTTTTTGACTGCCTCCTCCTCCCTCTGCAGTTTCTGATTTCAGACATGCCAGTCTCCTGCAGCCTCCGATTTCATTCTCCAAATGCAGTCAGAGGAGATGCTAAGTCAAGTCAGCGGGAAATATCTAGCATGTCCTCCCTGCTCTCAGTCTTGATCTCTAGCAGAAAGACAGGTCTGGGCTCCCAGCATCCTGATTCAATGACTGGCTTTATTATTCGTGGTTCATCATTCAGGAATCAATCAGGGCCAAGTGGTTCAGTTGAAGGACTTAATTTAACCCGACATTATGAGAATGTTAATGTTGAGAGCAGCTCTGTATATGTAAAATAACACACAGAGGATTACAAAAATGTGGAAATCATGGTTACAGGGTGCAGTCTGTCTGTCTGTCTGTCTGTGTCCTATTCCATACAGAGTCAAATTTAGAGAAAAATACTCAATTACCCCTCCGATTAAAGGCAGATCCATTTTAGGAGAGATGTCTTCTCCATTACCCTAACAGACTACAGCCCCCAAACAGCGTGATGGTTTTCTGCTTCACACCTGGAAATACACAGCTGCAGCAAACACACAAAGTAATTATGGATGGACAACCTAACCTGATGGTCACTTGCAGAGCAGAAAGCAACTAGAATGAGTGTCTGTATGTGTATATGTCATCTTTTCAGGTGCCTGAGCTTTTTTGACAAAGTAAATTCACAAGTAGAAAAAAGGGGAATATTTTATTTTATTTTATTCTCTTTTTTAATTCATTTTATTTTGAATAAGCACATTTAATAATTTTAGTTAATTTGAAAGAGCTCTCTTTTCTTTTTTAGGGTAAACTTTTTCTTGTTTATTTAATCAAAGCAAAAACCTTTGTTTGAATGCTAATTTACAGCTGAAGGCAATAAAGCTGCCAAATGTTCAGCTGTGCTACCATCTCCTTGTGAGTCCTTGATCGTACACCAATCACTGAACCTGTATAGATGTTTGTTGCTCTTATAAATAAACTGGTCCACAACAGAGATGCTACACAAACATTTACTTTTCTATCTTGAAATGATGGGATGTGACCCCACTCCATGGATCATCTACACAACATCTGCAGACAACCCTGTACTCATCAATCTGCCCTTCTCGGGAGCTAACCTTGCGAGGCTGGGCATTGTGCCTACCATTCGCCTGTGACAGTGCTCCCCAATAAGGAGCATCTGTTCAGGACAGTGCCACCAACAGCGGCGTCATCTCTGTCTGCCACAGTGTCATCGAGCAGTCTGGGGCCTCTTGTGTCTCACCAGCAGGGCAAGGTGAGACTGAGGGACAATAGGATTTTCTTTATTTTTGGCCCTATGTACATGCACACAGGCCATGAATGCATGCATTTGTGTCAGGGCATTACAGAGAGCCTTTGTGGACAGCAGCGAGTGTCCACCTGCAACAGAGGCCATATTTAGACTCACAAAATCAGGGTGTAATCTTGATTTGCCTGCCAGGGGTGTGCTGCTCAACATGAGGTAAGCCTCTGTCAAACTTTCACTGCCTTGAGAGTGTGATCTGTAGCCAGATCTCAGGTTTCATATCTGCAGGTTCTGTGGGTACAGGAAAAAAACAGCCCTTTGACCACTGTTTCTGTACTCCTTAGGAACCCCAAAAATAGCCTCTTTTTTAACAGCTACCCATCACTCCAATAAAAGGGTGCTGGAAGCAATAAAACTGTAGCGCATATCCCAGTCACATTATCTTGTCCACCCAGTCTGTCAAAAAAATGGCTCTGCCATTCCTGATGAAAATGTCAGGGGCTGAGCAGCCAGCTGTGAGGTTATGAAGAGGCTAGGAAGCTGTTGTATACTGACTTGGCCCTTTCTACCATGACCACAAACTTTTCTTTGTCTTATAATAAATTCACACTCTGTAGACCAGTGTCTACAGTCTGTATGTTTTCCCCTGTATGTCCGTATGGTTTCCCCTGTGGGAAAGCATATGGTGGACAAACAATAAGAGCACTCAAATACAGAACATGAACATGAAACAGCCATTCACACAGGAAACATGGAATAGGGGCACTCTGGTAGTTCACCAGAAAAGACCATGTACCACTTGTTAAGGCTGAGTCCTGATTGCAGCATCCTGGGTTTGAATCCAACCTCAGGCCATTTGCTGCATGTCATCGCCTCTCCCCTGCCTTTCCTGTCACTCTTTCTACTGTGGCAAATGAAGCAAAAATGCCAAAAAATAATCTTAAAAAAGGAAACATGGAATAAGCACTATCATGAGGCCAACCATGCCTCTCCAGCCACTCTGCACTTTATTCGACTTGAACATGTAACTTCTCCAACCAGAGGGGGAAATCACTGATCACATATTACATGCTGTAACCTCAGTTAGACCTGTTAAACTACGAGGTATATGCCATTTTAGTCATTTTTCATTTGTCATTTTTTTAGTCATTATCATATTGTCACAAAGAGATGTATATGACATCTTAACAAGGGTAATAGCAAGAAGAGCTGGCAGACTGACAGCAACGGGATCCCCTGGATCAAGCTGGAACCACAGGGGGAGGGCCACTGCTCTCTGGTCAGGCTGACAGACCAGGCTAGGGTGAGAGGGAAGCAGTTTGCAGGGCTGCACTCAGCTCTCAAGTCCAACCACCAGGTGTGCTGCGGGCTTGGAGAGAAACAGTATTTTTTTTTTTTTTGCACTGCCTTCTGTCCTCAGTGATACCCATGTAATGCCTAACTGAAAGAGTGACGTGTCAAGCAGAGGCAGCAGACTGAGAAGGGAGCAAGTCTTACAGAACAGCCCACATTTCCCTTTCTCCCAGGTGACTACAACTGAGCATCAGGTAGAGCTGGGGAAGCTGAATGAAAAACAAGCTTCACTGGTGTTGAAACTCCCTGAGAGTCTTTATTAGCCAGGCCAGCTGATCGAGGATGACAGAAGGGCTTCCCTCACCATTCTTCGCCAGCTGATGCCTTGTCATCTGTCATCTACATGTAGGTGAGCCCAGCACTTACAAACCTGAGGGAAACAAAGGCGAGATGGGTGCTGGGGGAGAGAGGAATTTGGATAGAACTAGCTCTTGTCTGGCAACCCCACAGAGAAATGGGGCAGGTATCCAACTAGTCAAAAGAGAGTGCCATAGTGGTGAGAGAAGGTGGCCAAAATCAAAATATTTATCCAATTTGGTTGTCGATACAGAAAAACTTTCTTGCTATGGAGAAATGAAGAGTGTTATACAACTATTCCTCTCTATCCTCATTGAGAATTGTAAAAAAAGATGCTAAATTTCCAACCTCAACAACAGACAGAGTGATTTCCCTCCCCCATCATGATTTCCTTTTGAATGGGCTTGATCTTGTGGAGCACCAGCTTAATTCCTCAGCCAGTCCCCTTGATGTCAGTTCCAATATCTCTTTTAAATCTGTTTTTAACAGTTTGTAAGATTGTATACTATCTGATATAAATTGATCTCTAGTCATGTTTTTTTTCCCCCGTCGAAAAAAAACACACTTACATTTCTTTGGAAAACTGTTTGCATGGGGGGTATTTATAAGCATTCAACACATCTACAAGATCCAATATGGTTGCCATTCCTATCAAAGTGCTGAAATTGCTCGTTAAACCAATCAGTGGCCTCAATGACCAATCAATGACGATTCTGATCAGCTTTCTCCAGAAAGCTGCCACAACCTTCATAGACAACAGAATGTCAATAGAGTGGCTCAGTAGCTGGGCCCTGCTCTCAGCTGGTTCAAATTTTACTTTGGGCAGTATCACAATATCTCCTGTCACAGTTACTCAGATCTATATATTTGCTGCACTTAGATGATGTCAGTCTTCTGGATTCCTTGGCCACCTGTCAGAATGACATCGATCCTTAAAACTGAACTAAGTAAATCATATGTACTGGGTCATATGCACTGGGTTACGACTGGCTCACGGAGAGAAAGTTGCTCTTATCTTACAATCTCTCTCATTAAATAGTAGTGACCAAGAGCAGTATCAGGAAGATATTATAGACATGCATTTTAAATTGCATGCCAGCAGCATCACAAAGTCTGCTCTCAGTCATTCAAAATGTTTTCAAAAGTCAGACATACTTCTGTCTAAAGGGCACTGAAAAACCTGTACATGTCTTCATATCCAGCAGTTTAGAATAAAGCACCTCTTTCTTTGCCTTCCCAAGGGGACTATTGTAACACCCAGAATGAGGCAATCAGATCTCTAAGGTCATCAAGCACTTGCCATCTCTGAATCTCTAAAACTTCTGTTAAATCGGTTGAACTGCCCCTCAGTGTTTATGCTAAGAAACTGTTCTGTTCAGCTCAAGGTCTTTCATCCTGAATTGGCAGAGAGGTTAAAGCTACATGTTGGAGTTTGTGAAAATATAATGCATACCCTGATCTTATGAATAGCATTGTGTAGAGTACAAATTCCACCCATCGTCTGTGTGTTTTTTTCTGATTCTCTCTCTCTCTATCTCTCTCTCTCTCTCTCTCTCTCTCTCTCTCTCTCTCAGTGATTCTTCTTCTCTGCTTTGTGTCAGAGTCCCAGTTTTCTCCTTTTTTTGTGTTCCATGGATGATTGTGACCTTCTGCTGTCCAAGCAAAGTGAGCCAATATTTAGAGCCAGCAGATGGTTCTCAGTGAGACTGTTGTCCTTCTACTATGCACAAAGGCGCATGCACGCACGCATACACACACGCATGCACACACACACGTACGCGGACACACACACACATACACCCACACACACCCAGCACCCTAATTTATGGTAAGAGTCATTCAACTGCATTCTTATCTGATCAACCATGTGGTGAATTCCAAATTTTCCCTTTTTATTTGTTTAAAAAAAGACTGCATCCCATTGAAAAGCCAATTTGTCTCTCTCAGTTAACAGAACAAGGATGTAACATTGGCTTCATCTTATCTAATTCCGCCATACACAAGGATCTAACAGAACATCAATTACATGCTAATGTTGGGTACAGCATGGAGTAAATTGGTCTACAGCCTCTCTGCTACGAGCGTGCACAGAAAGCACAGCCATGTCAGTATATCTAATAAGCTGTAGATACCTGGAAGAGCTCTATCACTGGGCCTCATACCAAACCAGTGAAGCCTGCTGCAGAGGAGACACGGGACAAAACGACTGGAAACACAGTAGGGCCACAGCACAAAACAAAAGCCTGATTTACACCTGGTTCTGTCATGCAACTTGTATCTTCGACCACATTGTTTTCACACTTGCTAGTTAATTGCGTGTCCAGTCAGCCGGATTGAAATCCGATTGCTATTCTATCAGCGAAAAGACCCACTTCCTGCTTATTTCATGTTATCTCCACACCTTGGAGCAGCATCCAATATAGCGAGTTGTATGACATTTCCTATGTGTTTGCAGCCCAGGGACAGCAACGTTTTTGGCTGAGAATGTATAACAGAGGATGGCTAAGGATGGTTGCAATGCTACTACTGCCCCTGAACATAAGACAAGCCCCTAACCTTCAGGTGTTTAAAACACGCCTCAAGGCTCATTTTTACACTTTGGCTTTTCCATCTACAGCTTGAGCATTTGATGTTTTATGTGGCACTGGGTATGTTGTTGTATGTATGGTTTGATTAATTTATGTTTATAATCTATTGTAAAGCACTTTGGCACAACTCTGTTTGTATTTAAAGGTGCTATATAAATAAATGTGGTATGGTATGGTATGGTATGGTATGGTACTACTGCCCACAGGTCAGTTTGGACACAAGAACGCAGTGTGAATGGATCTTGCTCATCGACTGCAATGACCTGGACTGAATTAGTCATTTTAGAATATCCTGTGCCACATGTTAGATTTTGGACAGTTTTTTTGGATGTGAAATGCATCTTTGAGTGATGGATGTGTTTATACTAAAAACTGTCCCAAATGGATCTAAAATCATGTCCGAGAGCAGTTACACCAACATTATCTAGACGTAACCCAGATGCATTTTACACAGAGAATGCATTTTCATACGTATGCAAGCTTGTGTACACACAAACATGCGCAACAGCAATTGTAAATGCATGACGCGTGTGCATGTGTGTCTGTCTTCCTGTGCTCTGTATGAGTCTATTTAAAGTTTTATTGTTTAAAAGTTTTATCATGTACAGTACTACAGTACAGCTCCACACGCGAATACACAAACAATGAGCAGCACTCCCAACCTCTCTGACAGGAGAGAGGCAAAATAATATTAAATAAAAACAGGCAGCTCCATGTGCTCTGCCTCTGCAGGCTTTTTCAAGCAGGCTTTCTAAAATGTCTTTGGTTAGCTTTGACTTTTTTCTCTCTTTCAGCACTGTCGTTTTTCACTGTTTTGTTTTGTTTTGTTTTGTTTCCTTTAGTGTATTTTAATGAGGCCTCAGCATGATGGGTTCAGCTTAGTGGATCTAGAGCTGCCGAGTTCAGCCAGACTGAGAGAAGAACGGGACCTGACTGATGTGAAGTCAAATTATTTTAAAACAACTGGTTTCATACATGGAGCTGCTGCTGCTATTTGCTTTAAATACAAACTCAACTCAAAGTTTAAATTTATTGTTTGACCCAGGATCGCAAATAGCTGTCTGGAAACTCATGGCTTGTTATTGTGCTTCTGAAGGAGCCGCTGCTGCCACAACTGCACTCGCCTTGTCTCTGTGTTTAAATAAGGAGAGATAATGACATACACATGTTGTTACCCCAAATAAAAGCCATTTAAAATGAACACATGACTGAGCTCTGGCTAATTTTCCATGGACTGATGACAGATCGTGAGTGCACCAGGATTATTAAGCAGCGATCAGAGTCAATACCTTGTTTCATACACAGGAACCACTAATGCACGGACTCAAAGAACACATTTAGACAAGATAAAAGGTTTGGATCAAAGGACGGATGACAGGGGCAGCTTGTAATTCCTCAAACCTGCCTTTCAGACTACAGACTCATCAGCAAACTTCTTAAAATTGCAAAAGAACATTGTGAGGCCATGATCATAAAAAAAAAAAAAACATCTCAAGAAGACGAATCTACTCAACATGTTAAAGTTATCTTCAATTCGAGTCCCAAATATTAACCATGAATAAAAAAGCACACCAATTCCTTTATAATTCAAAATCCAGCACAAGCATGAACACCCACTTATTCCCATTAAATGTCAGGGAGGCTGGAGGCTATCACAGCATGCAATGGGCAGAAAGCAATGAAACACCCTTGACAGGTAGACAGCCTGTCACATGCAGGGCTCTTTGCACATATAAAAATATTTAAAACTTCATTACCCGTCTTTTATGAGGGCAGGTGTTCAGTCCATCAATGCAAGAATAGGAAAGCTCAGTTTGAAACTGAAAAGTTTGATGTTTCAAAGCCCATTTGACTTTTGGCTTTCAGGATAAAACCCTGGTAATTTGTAAGATTACAAAATTAAAAAAAAAAAAAAAAAAAAAAACAGACATGACTGAAAACGGTTACAAAATCTTTTGAAACTGTTTGATTAAGCCTGAATGTCTGGTTGACTGGATCTCTGACAACAGGAACCTGATTTCGATTACTTCAGACAAGCAGCATGTGTGAGTGGGTACAGATTAAGTGGGTTTGACTTCACTGAGATCGAAGTAACACACTGTGATGCTACTCCAAGTGGACGACAAACTATTGGCTGGTTAAACCATTGGTGACCATTAGCTGGTTAAACCAACAAGTCCTCCAACCCATATGACCATACATACATAGTTGTCCCAAAATGCTAATATGATCCACGGGAGCTTTTCACACATGGCCCTAGCAAGTTAATAGTAGCAAACATATTTACTCCCTATCCTTACTTGCCGCTCTAGCTTGGATTTGCTTGGGTTGGCATTGCACATGTAGTTCGGCTCAACTTTAATCACTGTTCTAAATTCATTTGCTACCCGTGTAACCATAGCAACATTAAAAAAACATAGCTGTCAAAGCGTACTCATCATCACCTGCGGCAGGCACATCTGAGTTATCGACTTGATAAACTAACAACTGGGTAGGAGAACACATCAGTGGAATTTTTTTATATTGTTTCGTCTTCATTCCTTTATAATGTTGGCAAATGACTACGGTATAAGTGGAATAATTAAATTATAGTTCTATGTTTAACGGTTTTAAGGAACATTGTGGAGGCAAACAATCGCCATCTACTCACTGATTATGCCTAACTTAATGCTACACCACATCTTTATTTTCAGGACCACTAGAGGGCGCTTACCTTTAAAACATTGCTAACGGTTATAATAAGCTGCTGTATAAACGTCGTATGGGGTTGTTTTTGCTGGAGGGCAGTCTTTATTAAACATATCTTCAAACCTTGTAATTCGCTGCATGCTGCGATGCTGTAAGACTGATCAAACAGAAGCAACGGCAAACAAAATAAACCAAAAAGAATGCCACTATTCAAAACAGTCGTCAAAAAAATGTGACTGCCCTCCTTCAACTTCAACTGATGAAATAAACCGATCACACATTGTCTGACAAGGTTCTCATCAAAACACCAGCAGAGACACAGTTACTATTACTGCAACTCTTCACTAAACCAATAAGAATCCATGTTAAAACCTAAGCCTTATCATTCAGCCAGGTGAAACCCAGTCATCTACAGACAATCATCATTCACCTCAGCTGTACTCGTCCCCCATATGATGTTTTAACTGTCAAAAAGCTTTATTTAAGCAACAAATCAGTGGTGTAATGGAGCTGCCTGCATGTACAGCACAGGATCCAGTGAGAAGCTGCTTCCTTAACAACTCGGAGGACATAAAATGAGCTCAGCTGCTCAGAATAAATGAAGAACATTTGAGAGGTTTGTTTAAGATGTTTGGCTCCACTGGGAGTGTCATCAGTTAATCATTCGTATTATTTTTTCAAAAAGCGAAATAAACAAAAATACATTCCAATAAAATCTGGACTACATGTTATCTAATGCATTACTTAAAAGATTCATGCTCCATTCCAGTGCAATTTTGGACTACGATGCACCGTTTCAATTCTTCAGACTGAGGAGACACAGTAAATCTGGGCCAAAATAATAAGCAGAACTTGTGTCTGAAAAGAGAACATTTCAAATCTTTAAATATTTATTGCAGTCTTTGCTTTATTGCTACAAAAGCCCATTTCGTTTTGAAAGCTAAAAGGTAACTCAAATGTTCCCAAAAATTGTTTTCCATGTGCAAAGCAATTTAACATTTTGAGAAGTCAATATGCATCACTCACACAGATAGCCCTCCCAGCAGCCACAGTTATTATGGATATCACTACCTCCATATTCAATCTTTCCCAATCCAGAAAGAAAACGAACGGTTATTGGGTTGCAGCAATCTAAGACTATGGAGCTTAAATGTCACATTTGATTTGTTTTAATTTTGATTGAGCAAAAAGAATTCCAGCAGTGATCTATAAGAAATAATTAGTGTCTGAGTGATGACTAATTACTGGTAGTTTCTATTTTGAGCAAATTGATATTACAAGTCATTGTGTCCATTTAGACAGATGGTGTTATTATGACAACAGCCATGAATCCAGAAAAGCTTTGTGTCACAAGGAATTACAGACATTCAGCTGATGCCAAAAGGAGGCTCTTACACTGTCAGCGATAAATTGTCTGTAACTGTTGAATGAACAGCAAGAGAAGCAAAATCCAGTGCTTAACCTCCATCAGCCTCCTCTTTCTCCATCAGTGATGTGAGGCTAAAAAACAAGACCCACTCACACTATTACACCTACGAATTATAACATCCTGAACGTACATTTCAGTGTCATGAGGATCATTTCCAGGAGCAGCTACTGTATATCTGCTGTGCCATAAAAGCGGCAGTGTCTGCCAAAGTGCCCCAACCCTGTTCCACCACACAGCCTAATTCACCATGCTGCTTCCTCCTGCAGACAAATAGAAAAAAATATTCCATCTGATGGGTGACAGTAAGGAGGGAGCTGCTGAATTGTAACAGAGAAGTGAACTGACCCTCGTCTTTCTCCGACACAATAGCTCCTTTCCGCTGGAAGAAAAGCCCTTTTCTTCAAGGGGAGCAATTAGATGTTTCCATCAAGACAGTAATACACATTATTTTCACACTGCCACCCCGTTCATCTCTGCTCTCTGCCTTCACCTCCCCATACCCCCCTCTCCCTTTCCATTTGTCTTGTAAAGGTTAAGAAGCAAAATAAATAAAATACATGTACATAATTGAAAAGCTTATCAGGATGTGGGTGAAGCCTCTGGTTGCACATTAAATCAGCTGCCTACATTCGTTTTGAAAATATGATATAACTTACTGACTTTTGACCAAAGAAAGTACATATGGATGTACAGTCTAATAGCATGTACAGTAAACATATATTTATGTTGCATGTGACTCCCAGGTTGGCATGTTACTATTGATTATTTCTGTTGTATTATGAGTTCCACTAATTATATAATGGACCTCTGTGGGTGGAAACTGGTTTTGTTATCTTTAGATAAACCTGAGGAAAAAAAAAAAAAAAAAGACTGCGGATGCAGGCGTGAGGAGGCTGCTAATATCTTGTTTCTAACAGACATGACACCATATTCACTTGTCACTTTGCTGGAAGCCACTTGAACAGAGCTGACAAGATTCACACTTTGCACTCGATGAGATGACATCACTCCCCATCGTAATCATTTTTTACACACTGCTGAAACAGAAGAAGTTGATCTTTATTTTATGTGGAAAGCAAAAAGACTGAGGCTGCCTTATAATTAAGATGACAATAAGGAATTATACTTGATAATAAATACTAAAAATCTCATAAGACAGCTTCATGTCTTTTTATTACAGACATTACGTTTTTTTTTTTTCAAGGTGAACTCTTGCAGAGTCTATACAAGCTATAATGTTAGCTTGTCATCTATTGTTTCACCTTACACATAATTCAATACAATCCCTGTCATGTTAGTAGGCAAATATTAAACAGCACTGTGAAAAGGTTAGGGAACACTCTTTCATTCATTTTGTTTGCACGTCCACAAATCTATATAGGTAGTTTGTTTCAACCCTCAAAGACCTTGTTCAGACTGCCGCCCAAATCTGTTTTGTCATATCCAGATTGATTTTAGAAAGTCTCGAAGGCAAAAAAATGAATGAGATTTTTGCACATCAGATCCAAACCACATCAGATTTGTACAAAATGTGTCTCAGTCAGGACACTAAAACAGGATTTCAAAATATATGTCACGTCACTCACAATGTGATGCACAACAACAACGTCAGTTCAAAGTGACTGAGGTGCATGATGGCGGTTACCATGGATATGTTAATTAATATCAGCCTCCTCTGTCGCGGAACTTGTCTAATGCGACGGAGATGTTTCACATTGCGACTTGACAGTGTGACTGTTACTTACAGGAGCGCTAGAGGTCGCTTAACTTTAAACAAAACTACAGGTTGTTAAAAGCTCCTGCAGAAATGACATCCGGGGTTGTTTTTGCTGAAGGAGAGTCTCAATTTTATATCAAAACAATGAAACATGAAGTACAACTTATTCATTATTAAAAACCAGGGAAATGCAGGAAATGTATTTTTAACACAGACTGACAGAAAAGAGAGATTTTCATCCACAGGGATATTTTCCATGTTTTTTTGTAAACTTCTCTTGAGGTTGGTCGTTGGTCTGGGGCCACAGCTGCACTGTGCTGAAGACAGCCACAGCCTCTTTGTTTAATGAGCGTGTCTTGATCTCATTCACAGTGTACTTAAGGTTTTTATCTTGCTGAGTTTTGTATCCAATCCAAATGATTTCCATAGGACACTGCATGATGGGTTAAGATTTGGACTTAACTGTATTCATGATGCCTTCAATCAAAATCCAAACACTGATTCTGGATAGCGTTAAACATCCCCAACCTTGCACAGATCCTCCACTTTGCTTGACTGATGGTTAAAGAAATGCTTGCCTGATTCTTTCATTGTTTCATAAATGCCCGCTGTTACCTCCAGAAATCTCCAATGTAGACTCACCCGTCCATAAAGACTTCCTGCACATTTCGGTTGTCCTGTTTCAGTGTTATACTGCAAATTTTCTTCTCTTTTCTCTATTTCCTTTTGTTGGCGGCAACTTTTCGACAGCAACACACCCTTTCAGTCCCATAGCACTGAAATGTCTTCTCATACCTATGGAGGTTTTCAGATCTGAAGCACGAGTGGAGCTTTTTTTTTTTTTTTAAGTATCTCTCACAGATGAAAGCTTGAAGTACGTTCTGTTTGATGGTTACTTTCAGGTCTTGCACAAGTCTTGTTAGGAATCCCATTTTCCTCATACCTTGCTACAATCGTTTGAACTACAGTTCTGGAAATTCCTGTTTTTTTCAGCCTTTTTTCTGTCACGTTCCATAACTGAATTACCCAATATTTAATCTGATGAAAAATATCTCCTCTGGTTATGTTAGATGCACATGAGAAATAAATGTGCAAGACAAGATTTGCAAGATTTGGTTAGTTATGTGACTGCTTGTGTTTCTGTTGAGGGAAATGTGTGGAAACATGATGTCAGTGATACTTTTGAGATCAACCTTTGTTGGGCAGAAGTTGCTGTAACTTGTTAGGTTTAAATAGCAATTCTACTAAATGGTAATTACAATGGCAATATGGCGGTATATTTTTGTATTTTTTTTTAAAAAATATTATATGTGTTTTATGTTATATTAGTATTATCATATGTGCAATTTTCTGTTAAATGTTTCACACATTAGTATATGATCCCAAACAATAAACCAACAATAACGGTGAATGACTGGAAATTGAATGAATGAAGGGTGCATGAGATTTTTGCATAATACTGTATGTTTTAATGAAACTGCAACAAAATGATGACAGAGTGAGTCACAGGAAAGGCTTTTGAATATTCCAGCCATTGGCTAGAAAACATCCAGGTTGGATTCCACTCTGTTTCCCTCTAAACAACAGAGGCTGGACAGCTGCCTCCCCTTTGTCACTGACAGTCTGCTAGTTGCTGCTATCTGGCTGCAGATCATCAGAGTGAGCTGAATCTCAATAACCAGGTTCAACTCTGATATTCAGAGAAGGCAGGAACTAGTAATCATGTCTGCCCCTTCTTTCCTCACAGCCATTTCAGGGAATGGTTTATTCCTCCACTGCATTTTGAAAAAGAACCGGGACAGGAGACTCATAACTCAGCATGTCAGTCAGGTGAGAGCGTCCTCTGTATAAACACACACACAAACACACTATGTGACGCTTTACAGCTCATTTCTACTCCCTTTATGTGCAAAAATTGAAACGCCCGTTTGAAACGTTGTAAACGTCTCTGCCCACATGCTTCTTTTACGTTGGCATGGATGTTGAGAAACAAATCCACTAGAGGGCAGTGCAGAGTCAAAAATTTCTGACAACAAAAAACATTGCGACAGTGGAGGAGCTCATAATAATGGATCTGCTACAGAGATGCAAGGCGTTATAGATGGTGGTTGTCTGTGAGGTCACTGAGGACATCACGACAGGAGGGCGGAGAATTTTTTTCTCTGATATTACCAATGAGAGAGATTGACTTCTTCGTGTCTCGTTCTTAGACTTGTCTCTCTTGAAGTATTGGCTATGCTGCCCCCGCGATTTGCAGTGGTGCTGCCCTGTTTTGTCCATATCTGTAAGCTTCCTGAAAAAGTGCAGAAATACGGATGAAATGAACACAAAGTACAGACAGAAGGCTCTGTCCGAATCCATACTTAATGTTGATTATGAATGAGTCTTTAGGATGTTGACATGCGCCATGTCAACATAACTGGACTGAATTCAATGTCATGCTGAAATCACTGCTTCAACATCATCATCATCAAATCACACATTTGAATGTGTCCTGAGGAAATACAGCAGAAATATCGTGCATACAGAGGGTTAATATGCAGTCACTGTCTATGGAGCTTCTTTGATTCTCCCTTGCCAGCCATTCGAGCCAAGAGTACCATGAACCTGTAAACAGAGCATGCATTTCTCTCCGGCAAACATCACAGCATGTTCTTCTCAGTACACTCCAGCATAAAGGTTAACTGTCGTTTGTTTCTGCCTCTCTCTGCAGAGGATTGTGAACCAAATGAAAGTCATAGCTTTGGGTTTTACATGCAAAGACAGTAACATCATTCTGGTGAGTCACCACTCCTTCACTGTAAAGAGGGAATAATTCAGAGTTTTGATCATGAATAGCCAATAGACAGCCAGTTGACAGCCACTGTAGGCAAGCCAGAAATGTAATCCTCAGTTCAGCTGATGCAAAACAAAACAGACATTTCACTAAATTGCATTATGAAAGCTGAGGTATGGGATCAGTGAATCAGCCCTTTTTTCTGAATATAAAATTGCACTCAGTATTCAGTCTGCGAAACGAGCACCAGCTTGGACTCACTTCTGTTGTTCGCATTCTGTCTCTACCTTCTCTTTCTCCCTTTACATCTCCTGCTCCATCTAATCTTTTCTCTCCTCCTCTCTCACTCCCTGATTGGTGTGCAAGTCCAGCGAGTCATGACCATTAAATAAATGACAGTATCCATTACTGAGGCAATTTATATGTGAATCTCTGTCCAGATAGGCTGTAGCATTGAAGATAGAAGCCTCTGATTTTGCTTTGACCATACTGACTTCATAACTCTGCTACATGGGCGTAACACTATAAAGTGTTTGACCACATTAGACTGAAAAATACAGTGTCCAGGATTTGAACATGGTTTTATTTTTCTTATTGCTGTATCAGCTGTCTTCCTACTGGCATTTGCAACTACTGCTGGCATTTTGCCATCTACTGCCATTGAATACCACCAGCCCAGTTCAGAAATAAACAATATGCATGTTGAATGTGGTTAGCACATGGACAGCAAGTGTTTGTACCTGCAGCTCTCCAACAGAAAATTACCCAATTTATCTACTTTCAAAGATGTGACTGTTTTGCCAGATATGGACGACCATTTCTGTCCAAAGGTCTGCTTCTGTCTGCTTCACCGTGCCATCAATATTCATGTGGCTCTGGACCTAATGCGCTGACCATGTGTGTGTGGGATTCACAGCAGTGAGGCAAATATATCATTTGCAAAGACAGTAAATTATTCAGCTGACTTAAATAATGCAAGCGTAATGTATCCTAGGAATTTTTCGAGAACAGATTTTTACCGTTTAGTATTATTTTGTAGTTTTGGTGATCTTTGAGATATGAGTGAGTTCCACGGATGGCCCTGAGGAATGTAGATTGGTGGTGTTACCTGCCTTAAAGGACTATACTACAGTTAACACATAGAAGTCCTATGTTGACAACAAGTAGTCCTATTTTGACTTCTTGTCAACAGTCGTGATTGTATTACTCCATCAGAAATATCAAAAGTGGCTACTGGATATACTTCAGAATATGCCTGATGGTGGAACAAAAGCAAAGGTCATGGGGTTACCAAAACTGACAGGGTTCTTCTTCTGGGGAGCATGGATGTGCTCACCAAATTTCTCAGAAGGAGGCCTTGGAAAGTGTTGAATGGACAGACATACACTGCCATACTGAGGCTTCACCAGCAGGGAAAAAATGTGAAAAACAGAGCTGTCAATCACAACCATTTACAACAAAGTGGCTGGAGTGAGCCCATGTGGCTAATGTGTGTACTACAGGTATAAAGATCATTTTAATGTATAAGATTGAGATTCTCCAATTATAATCTCAAGTCATTAATAAATGAGTCCAAGACAAGTCACAAGTCACTACAATGCAAATCAAGTCTCAAGTACATTTCATGGAACATCAAGTCAACTCACAACACCACATGACTCAAGCTTACAACTCTGAAGAAGGAACTGAGGGGGAAAAAAAAGGTTTAACTGTAAAATAAAAATACACATTTACAAACCAGAGGCAAGAGTGAAAACTCAGAGACAATGAAAACATAAATTCACTGTTCAGTAGCAGTTGCGAAGTCAAAACATAGGTAGCTGTTTCTACTCGACAAGACGCAAAACACCTGTTTATTTTGTAGTGGATTTGAGCTCTGCTGACACTTTGCACTAAGCAGAGGAGAGTACAACAGGAAAGCATCACTAAAGAAACACATTTTCTCTAGTTTGCTTAATGATTTTCTTTTTCCCTGTTTTTGGTTGAGCACCAGAGTTTGTGCATTTGATTCAGAGTCGGACACAATAAATGCTTAGTGCGGTGCTTAGTAGAAGCGGAGGAACAGGGTAGTAAACATAGCAGATGAGCAGCACGATGCTCTGCCAGCTGTGTCATTTCCCCAGTCACAGACACTACATCTGCACATGGCCAGTAGTCGTAGTCAGACAAAATACAATATCAGTAATGGATAGTCAGTTCACCCCTAGTTTTCGATGTTAGTGCAGCAGGTTTCAAGAAAACATCACAATACATTGTAGAAACAATTTTCCACTACTGCTAATGGATTTAATTAGTAATTTCAGCAAAAGTCCATGCAGGTCACATATTCATAAGATGAAATACCTGTATATATCCATAGCAACTTTGAAATTTCTCATTTGGAGTGAAATGGCATATCAGCCTTGACTTTAAGCTACCAAAGCATATTATGTACACAAGACAATATTTGCTATGAACACATGATGACAGTTGTGGAGCAGAAGTCAACATAGGACATGTATATTTATTTAACAGCAAAGTCCTCCAAATGACTTTTTAGAGACTCTTAACGATGAGATGACTCCACTTGACAATTGCTTTTAATCCACTGTTTTATTCTGACAGTGAGAGCCTGAAGGAGACTACTCATTTGGCAACTTGAGTGAAATTCTAATGAGCAATTTTTGTTAATTTTTGTTGGTTTTTTTGTTTGTTTGTTTGTTGTCAGTTACTATATGACAGTGATGGTGAGCCAGATCTTCCTGAGTACTGATGCTTGTTTGTGAGAGAGTGTTGCTGTGCTCCTCAGTCTCTGAACCTCTGGCTTGTTTTCAAACCTTTTCATTTAACTTTATTTTCTTAAATGTGCTTTAAACTTTAATGAAAACAAGTTGAACTTGAAGTGTTTCCTCTTTAGCCTTGGCAAGGGTCTGGCATCGTTTGAGGTTCAGCAACCCATCTGCGCACTGAAATCTGTTCTGCTACCAGGACAGAGAGGAACACATTTCACTTGTATCTTAATTCACAAAGCAGCCTGGTGCCCCTTGGAACACAATGAAACATCATTTTTTTTTGGCACACTACTTTTTTGTTTCTGCCAGCAACCCATTACAAAGGTTCAAAATCAGCTTCTGCCCCACACTCTGTGTTAACTAGTGGCTTACAGCTCCTCACAGATAACTTTATTTCGGTTGGTGCTGAGAGAAAATACTGAATATTTTGGCAGTGGAGGAACAAGAGCACTCAGTTCAGTTCTTTCTGGTGCTGTCATCCACAAAATGCTTCAGATGGCATGCAAAATTCCCTAGGGTTGATTTTAAGCAAGTACCTTTTAGATTAAACTCACAAAAATATGATGTAAGCTTATAATTTATGTGAGTCAGGCCAATGATGAGAACCATGTACAATCAAAATCAAATTACATGCTTACTCCAAATTTTTGAGTTGTGCCCTCACTTAAATGGACCCTTGGCAATTTTGCAAGGGAGTGGCTTATAACCAAAAGGCGTATAACTTGTAAACCGATTCACGTAATATGGCCAAACTTTGTAGAAGGACACACACACACGCAGACAGTCATACTCCCATAGAGAAAGACAGACATATGTGTCAAAACACAGATACTTTCACTGGTGACTGTTTGCCCCGTCTCTACACTTTAGCCACGCCCCCTTTCATAACTAATGAACCGTTTCTTACAGACATTTGTAGAGGGCCTCATTGTATTAAGCCTATATTTTAGCCACACTCCCTCTCATAACCTGTGAACTGTTTGTATGGACTCTTGTGGTCATTGATCCACAAAAATCTATTTGTTCATTGGTCTGTAGCTTTCTACCTATGAGGCTGAAATTTGCCATGGAGGTCAAGTATTTGTGATTGTGTGTGTGTGTGTGTGTGTGTGTGTGTGTGTGTGTGTGTGAATGCACTCACGCGTGGACTGATGTGCGTACCTGCTTTTGAGAATTCATGCTTGTTCATTCATTCAGGTCAGAGATGGCCAGTCAGTGTCAGAGTAATGCACACACTGACCGTGTGCATCACTTCCTCTGCTGCTGCTAATTATAACGTAGGGGTGGTTTTGTGCAGCCAATCAAACTGATCGTGGATTGGTCATGGAAGAGGCTAATGTTGACTCTGATCCAAGATAAGAAAATCTGGAGAGGACAGATTGTCCCAGCTTTGGAAAAGGACAGGAATGTGTGTTGAGACGAACACAGATGGAGATGTCAAGGCTGGGGAGAACCAGTCAACAGGGGCTCCGTCTGTCTGTCTCCCCCTGGGTGGTGAGACCACGCTGGGGCTGGGAACTCAGAACAGATGGGTAGAGATCTAACTCATCTCTGATTCAGCTGGTGGACTGAAGCTGACTCAGGAACAGACAGGAAGAAGAGAGAGAGAGAGAGAGAGAGAGAGAGAGAGAGAGAGAGAGAGAGAGAGAGAGAGAGAGAGAGAGAGAGACAGCACAACATCAACACAGCAACGTGCAGACAGATTAAGAAATGAAAATATGGATGAACGGATGGGAGAAGGAAGGCACTGAGGGAAGAAAGGAAGAATTCAAAGACAACAAGGAAGGAAAGGAAGGCAAAGAAGGAAAGGAAGCAGGAATCGATCGAAGTTAAGATTGAAAGAGTGCTGAAGCTGGTTGACCCTTTGGGGTTCTCCCTCCAGTGAACCACATCACAGCTATAGACGAGCCTCAGTGAGTAAGACTGAGCCACAACCCCAGTGTGACAGCAACTCTAACTCCACGTTAAAAAGGGACATTTAATTTCTTGCAAAGCACACACAGTCAGGACCATATCATTTGCACACCATTTACTCATAAACTCTGTAAAACCAGGTGCTTTAATGTCCTGCATAAACAAGATGAAATTACAAATTCTGCTTAATACAATGCAAGAACCTGTCACAGAGTTTAATCCTGTCATAATGCACATTTCAATCACTCCTGGTTACATCACTTACAGCTGACGCACAGAGAGAAGGAGATGGAAATCAAACCATAAAGCCCTCAGGAAGGGAGTCAGCAAATATCAGTGATCAGTGATGTGTGTGTGTGTGTGTGTCTGTCTTATTGTCCTCTGTAGTGCTATACAGACAGGAAGCAGCCCCCTGGCAGACACATGTGCACACATGCATGCACAGCCTCAGAGTCCCCTTTCACCTTGAAATATTTTACAGCCCTGACAGTGTTACTGTGAAAACACTGGAGGCAGTGTCTTGATTTATTGATGTCAAGCACACAGGAGCTGTAAACACACCATGGAACAGGTGACGTGTGAAATGTGGAAGTGAGAAAGGGGAAGACCATCAGTCCTCTATCAATATCAGTTCAGACTTCTGGAGAAATTAAGAAATGATGCATGTGCTGTCCTGCTTTACAAATGGCAAAATAAATGGCAGGATTAACTGTCCTAATGTGGTTAACTTCTAAAGTGTAAGAAACAAAATTAAAACATGATTTGATGGCACAGAAACATTTAGAAAAAAAAAATCATAACATGATCTGTATTTCAAATTAACAGTGATATATTTTACAGTCCATGACAATGTTTGCATGTTTTGTGATGTTTAACTCAGAAAATCATTCAGCATACATGGTGTAAAATAAGGAAGCACTATGAATACACTCCTGCTCGTCTCACCCAGTTTAAACTCTTTACAAATAAAATATTTGCCAGTTTACAGCCATCTTGTTAGCTGTATAATGTCTATGTCACCGACAACAATAAATAAATATCACTGTAATGCCGTGTTGGCATTCAAATATACATTGCATTAATCTCTTTGAAAATTGGCTGAAAGATATTCAACCACCTTTCCATTCCAGACCTTTCAACCATTACTGACATAATGTCACAGCAGATTAGTCCAATAATAGTTCACTAAAAGCCTCATGTTCAGTCAGCTATCGGAGAAGAGGAGGTTTCTCTCAGTGGGCTGAGCTGAGTCAACATGGATTTATAGTCAGCAGTTCAGCATCACATGGAAACTGGAGCGCTGATTGGACTGATTCATTCCTGCAGAAGCTGTGAACCTTTTTTCCAAATGGATTCAGGCACTAACAAGGTTATTCTAATTAAGCGTAGATGTTGCCCATTGAACAGCTTGTCGATAATGACACTAAAAGCACAGGGGGTGTATTAGGAAACAAATCATTTCAGGGGAAACTGTCCTCTAGAAATGAGAGCAGCATCCGACTCAACACTTTGAATGTGCCTCTAAAACAAGAGCTAAGAAACAACGACTGCAAGGACACACACAACTCTCTTTTCCGCCACGAAACACTAAGCACTGTATGAATGTGACCATGTGAAGCAATCTGGTGTTCAAGTGTGTTTGTGAGAGGGTGGGTCGCTTATGTGTGTATTGCGATTGTGGGTAAATGCGTGGCAAATAAACGTTTGAGAGTGACATTTGCTATAATTGCTCCACTGTCCTTTTCAAGCCCTCCATTATTCAAAGCAGATCTTTATCACAAGATGACAAATCCATAACAACAATGATCTGCTGCTAGAGGGGAGGTTTACTTTGGACCAACTTTTTGATTTCAAATAACTCGGGTTTGAATGAATCCTTGCAATTCCTGTCTCCCTCTGTCTTTCTCAATTTTCAATGTTGAGAGAGGGACAAATAGAGGGCTGCTCACTAAATAGGACATTTAAAAACACAGCTGGATACACCACTGTTGACCAGTAGAAGCGGAAAAGAAGAAGCTAAAGATTTAAACTGATGAGCCATGTGAGACCCAGCTCCTCTTAGCACAAGTTGTGATGATATCCTGCTCTATCTGTAGTCTTACTGTTACTTTATGTTCCTTTAAAGCCCTGGTACTCCACTCTGAAGCACAGAGAGACATGAAAATTAGTTGTCAAAGGGGGGGACAAATTGTGACGAGTGATTTCCAACATCCTGATTGTGCTGCACATACAACATGATCACAAAGATCATAATTCTCTGAATCTTCTCTCTCTTCTCTAACATCAAAATATCATTGCATCCCTGTAGGCAATACGTACACTTAAAGGGCAGAGCGAAACTGTATTTTCTGTCAAATATTCTCCCTTGAATGTTTCCATTAAGATCAGTATTTCTCTATGACAGTTCTGCTGTAACAGCCTCAGCAGGAGGTTGGCTGCATGTGATTTAGGCTGATTATACACAGGAGAAAAAGTTTCATAGACATTTCAACTTTGACAACAGAAACCAATGTTCACACAACAAAGCGAAAGCAAATCAGATATAAATAATCCAGGGATTTGCATGTAACAAATGAAAACACTGGGTTAAGGGTAATATACTGCTGGACAAGAGGACTGACACATTATTGTATGAGAGGTGAGACATCACACTGCAGTGAAGTTAAAATCTGCAACAGATAAAGCAGTAACCATCTGAATAGACAGTAAGTACAGTTAATATTTAAACAGTGTAATGCATATATATTATCAGAAAGTGTTTAAATGTTAATTGTATTTGTCTGTCACTAGCAAAGCCAATGACATCATGGATATCCAAAATTTCTAAAATATCTTTCCATATTTGTAAACGACTGCTTAAGTAACATGACTCCCCATTATGTATGACAGCTCAGTAGCTGCCACTGACTAGAAACTCACATCTGAAAAGGCATAAAGTTTTTCAGGATGATTTTTTTTTCTCTCTTATCTGTTGTGACACAGATCACAGAGCTGGATCTTTCTCAGCCCTTCTCATCCCTAAATACATTCACTGGGTGTTTCACTTTTCCCTGTTTGATTTCCAACTCTTTGTGTCTCCTGCTCACTTCTTCTCCTTCCCTGCCCACGAGCACTTACTTTGTATCATTAGGGGAGCTTATTTAAAAACAGTGTCATTCACTCCTATCAATATTCCTTTTTGCAAACACACACATGCCTTCCTCTTTCACCATAAGAACTGCGGAGGAAAGAGGAAACTGTGGCACATTTCAAATAATAAAGTAAGATAGATTTTTGCTGCTTCAGTGGATTCGTCTTTATTCACGATGAATCCACTGCTGCCACGATGAGTTTTTTATTGTCAGCTCCTATTCTAATAGAATGTATGACTTGTATTTGATGAAATATATTAGTGCTATTCAATCATGGATCATATGGATCCTGATGGGCAAGAAAAATTTCCTTAATGAAAAAATATTTCTATGCCATTCTGCCGCTTGAAAATTATCTATGCCATTCTACACCTTGAAAATAATCAAATAATTAAAAAAAAAAAAAAAATTTCTCAAATTAGCATCAGGTGCATTGGAAGTGTGTGTGTGTGTGTGTGTGTGTGTGTGAGAGTACATGGGTGGGGGGAGGGGAGTTTAGGGATTAGCATGGTATTATACGTATATAATAATATGCAGAACTAATCCTCACTATTTGCTGGAGGGACGGGATCTGCATCAATTTGCATCCAGAAAACTCCTGTTGTGTTCTCAAACTAACATGGAAAGTTTCCAATCACATCCGCTGTGGGCAGTCTACTGAGAACGTATATGACAGTGATGATGTACTATGACACTTCCTTAAGCTTTCACAGTCAGACTAATGCATGATAATCATTTCAAGGTGTCTGTATTCATCAGCTGAGCCCCTTTTGAGCTCTGATGAACAGTAAACTAGCTTCCAGCATGAATAAAGTGGATGGAAGCAGGTTGATACTAATTCATTTGATTGTCTAAAAAAATATACAGCGCGGCACTAGTAACAGCAGAGTTGATAATTCAAAGTACACAACATTTTGCTGCATCATGCCTCAACTGCCGGGATGAGCCAGCACTTTCAGCACCATGGACAGCGCTTATTCCCATAGTCCCCTCGAGAAAGTTCTAGAGGGCAAGTGCTGCCCCAATTATCTGCTCTGGACCTGGTAAAGCAGCCACAGGTGAGTTGCATTATCCTGAGTTGTGAGCTGGAACTGGTCTCACTTTTAACCTCTCTCCTTTTCCCTGCATTTTAAATGACACTTATTTTGGGCTAACACACACACACACACACACACACACACACACTGTCTCTCCTTACTCTTTCAGTTGTGCTGAATCCACCTTCTGCCAGGCCAGGCTCCCACAGTCTGTTTTAAAATCAGTATCAGTATAGGGGAATCTCATGATGCTGTGGTGCTGCTGGTGAGATAACATATTTCCTCTGCTTCATTGTTTAGAGTTTTCATATTTTTTCTTTTTTAAAAGATTTTTTACATGCAGAATAAATAAGGCAGAGAGGGTGAGTGACTGGCACCGATACAGTCAGACTCATTACATTATCCCCAGCTAAAGGAACAGTATATCAGCTGAGCATTGTAGGTCTATTTAAATGTAAATTCTCTGTAGCTAAGCATATTGTTTGTTGCAGAAGTGCCCTACTCCCCTTGACAAACAGGAGTCAGGTAGAAGAAAGGAACTGTGAAATAGTGATTTTCAATTATGTGAAAATTTCAAGCAGAAGAAATGTGAGTTCCTTCCTCCTCTGCAATATGGATGTAATCTTCTTCGCTTTGCTGTGTCACTTTGTGTTGACAGACAGTCGTTGCAAAAGACTGATAGACATGAAACATGATGAGCTCATGTTAGACAAAAAGGCTAAATTGTTATCTTATGTTCTTCTAAAACAATCTTGTATTCCATTTTTAGGATTCTTGGTGTGTCATTTTATTGCTGTTTTATTCTGCACCACTTGTTTTCTGTGCGACCCTCTGCATTTAGAGCAATAGTTGCCAATATTTTGTCATATTTTGCTTCCCTTCAAGTAGCGAGAAAGAGTTATGTCCACTGCTCTGCTCCTAAATTAACCTCATTGCTAGTGAGGCAGAGTTCCTCAGTCCAGATGGGCCTTACAGATGTTATTGAGGAGACTACAGATGCTTCTCTGATACACATTAGTACAATATGTGCAAGTTTACCTTGGTGTGCACAAAATTCCTAATAATGCAATTATCATACTTGGCCTGAGTTCTCCGGCTGAATATTCAAACTCTGCTCATTAGTAAAGTTGAGAGTAGAGAGCATCACAGATACAGAGAAGCCCTTACTTATCTAGACTCTTACACATTATTTGGTGTTTTGACTCTGCATTCCAGTACACTGGATTTGATATAAACAATAATAATATAAAGTATAGACTGTCAGTGCTTAATTTGAGGGTATTTACATCCATACTGGGTGAACCATGTAGGTTGGTAACTGCTGCCATTTTTATACATAACCCACCTGAATGTAAAACCACTCGCGAGGATGTAATATATTTATGTCAAAAACCACCACCAAGGGAGGAATACACCAACATAACCTCATATGCTTTACCACAAGATTCAAACACCTGATAAAAGTCAAGAATGGATTAGTCAAGATGTCAAAAAAAAAAAAAAAATGTTAGCATCAGATGAGACAGATTAACCTGTATCAAAATGATGGAAATAGGAAGTAGTATAGAGAAAACCAGACAGTACTCATAGTCCAAATCATACCAGGTCATCTGCATACCCGCTGCCTCGTTTTCACTGATGATGTTACTGCTGATGAAAGCAGTTGGACAAAGTTGGCTCAAGGAAACAGAAGCATCCTGTCCAAGAAAATGCATCAGAACTCACTCGACAGAAAGCGGCAGCACAATAATCCCAATCGTAACCCCAACCCTTCGGGGATAAGCATCCGCAGAAGCACTTTGAGTGATATGCGCCGGCCTGTGCCTTGCCTGGTGACTTCCTATGCAACTGCTGAGGTGCTGGCCAAAGCAGTGGAAGTCACAGGATAATCTCAGCCCAGCAAAACTCCTAGGGTTTTTAGCACTAAAAAGTGAAATGTTCTTTCCAGATGCAGATGGCTGCAGGACAGGGCCAGCAACAACAGCAAAGTGTCTGCTGAAGTGGAGGTGTGGCATACTTCAGCTTGTCATTGACTGCAAGAGAATCGGTGACCAAAGCATGTCAAGGGAAAAGTTATATCAAGAGCTTTTGAAGGTTTCAAGAGAACCACATCAAATGCTTCAAAGCTAAAGGGTATGCCACTATAAATAAAACATCTAAACCCCATGCATCACATGTCCAGTGTAAACTGTGTGTCTACTTTGGAATCTAAGTACACGTGACAAAATCTCAAAGTAATACTTGATAAATTACAGTACTGTAAAAAGAAAAATGAGTAGGATTTACCAAGGCCTCAGTGTAATAAGATTCAACGCAATATTTATCACCATACAGCATACAGTTATCAGATTATTGTCTTCTGCATGGTGGAAGACACAATACCTGCAGGCGGGTATTTTTCAAGTCTCTGTCACAATTAATTTGCAACATTAATCAACATTTAATCTGCAGGCTAAAAAGACATCAGAACCAGATGAACCATTTAGATCATGTAATTTGAAGTCTTCTGTCTGTGAGGCAGAGAGTCACAATACAACCCTCCTACTCCGACACAGAACACACAAATGTGTGATGTTAAATATGCTTCCTATCAATACTGTGTTTGCTGCTCAAGGAAAAATACATCCATGTTAATATAACTTGATCTCAAAACATGCACTGCATTATAACCATGACAACATCAAGGACATTAAACATAAAGATCCAAAGAATCTGATCTTTAGGCCAACAAAGTGTTTTTTTTTTTCTACAGGTCAGTATAGTGGCTCTCAATAGGTGGCGCACAGTCCAGAAGTTGACCACAGGTATGTGCAAAGGAAAAACCAAACTTAGTGTACTATATCCAGCAAAGAATTTCATATTAGACGACTATTTTTGGGGTGCCTCGGTAGCTCACATGGCAAAGCGTGTACCACTTGTCACGGCTAAGTCCTTACCGCAGTTGCCTGGATTCGAATCTGAGCCCAGGCTATCTGCTGCATGTCATCCCCTCTCTCTCCCCTGTCTTTCCTGTCTCTCTCTACTGTGACTGTCAAATAAAGCAGAAATGCCAAAAACCAACAAACAAACAAAACAAAACTACCATTTCCCACTGCAGAACGCAAGCAATACAGGTCATAAGGCTTCCTCTCCTCGTGCATGTGTGTGTGTGTGTGTGTGTGTGTGTGTGCGTGCGTGCGTGTGTGTGATGAAACACAGAGAGCAGATGAGAGCAGAGAAACTAGCGTATTCCAGACCTCAGACCTTGAATAAAAATCAGATGCTGACCTTAAGCAACTGATTGCAGGCAAACAATGTCATTTCTCTGAGTGAAAACTGAGCTTAGTTCAAGTCCAGTATTCCTTAAAAAAGCGACTCTCACTCAACTTTCCCCTTAGTATTTTTATTCCTGTTTTTATCCTTACATTTCTCTTTAATACTTGCATATCAACACACCACAGCCAGATGGAGATACACAGAAAATGGGAGACAGAGTAAGTGAATGAAAGTGGTTCATCTCCATTACTCCTCTACTATCAGACATTTCTTTTTTCTTATCCAGGAGGCTTAGTGACAATGCAGGAGAATCAATGGAAAGGCCTTCTTTTCCCTCTGAAAATGCCAGGTCCATATGCGCAAGGCTGCAGGGGAGGCCTATTGAGAACAGTACAGCCTGTGTTGAATGAACCAACTGTAGAGGATTTCACACACAGGCTGATTGTAAGGAGATGAGTGGGAGACCAGATTAACTGAGCAGGTTGTTTATGTTATTCATGACAGTAAAATGGGGGACAATTAGTTCACACAACAAACACCTGAAAGTGTTTATTATTATGTGGAGAGATTTTAGTTGGCTTCTGTTCATTTCCAGAGGGAAATTCCTGGCTCTATCTTACCTTCTGTGTCTTGCTTTATTTTGTCTCTTTAGCAAACATGACAGTCTTGGTGATTGCTGGGACTGGACAGTATTTCAATGTTCACATCACTGTCGCGTAGTCTTCAATGCAGTGTTTGCACTCATTTTGATCAGTAATAGAGAACAGAGGAGCATGTGATTGCACAGCGAATTGTGGATAGTGGTTGCTATGATTTATGTCATGCTCTGTTTACATTAATTTAGCTCACAGCAACTACAATACCATAGGGACAGAGCAACAGTAAACGAAAAAAGGCAATAGTGAAATTAACAATTCGGACAGACTGGAAAAACTACAAATACAGAGGGAAGCTTAACAAGGAAGCAAAGCACCGCTAGCTTTGTTGAGAAAACATCTTTTTGTAACTTGGTGGTGGTGTGAGCACATACACCTTGGAGCAGTTTAGGAATTACAAATCTCAATGTGGCACTGACTCAGTGGTTCAACATCAGTGTGTGGGACTGTCCACCTGCTGAAAGTGGCTACGAGAAACATGCAAACACAAGAACTGAAACACTGATACAAAAGATGTACTGGGGGCTTTTTAGCCATTATACTCCAGTGCTTGTTGTTCAACTAAGCCCACAGGGACTTTGCAAGAGTCATATTTGCTTTATTGTGTTTTTATTATTTTAACTTGATCTTGAACTTGAACACCTTACCTGTGGCTCTCTAACAGACTTGAGGAGAGGACAGGACCAAAACTGTAACATTGGCTTTTTGTAAAATAAATGTCAAATCATCATACAAATGAAGAGATTCTGAAGACTTTATTGCATATCATTTATTAGTTAAAACATGTTACAAGCTTGTCAATCATGTCAGCAATCTGACACCAGTTTGCTTTCAGTCTGGGGAAAAAAAAAAAAAAAGCAACGATTTGCGATCAGTTGCACATGTCCATCATAACTACTGTTATGGTAGTGATTGATAGCAAGCAACTAGTCAGGCATCTACTCTCTATTCAGTGATTACTTAGTCTCCTCCATAGCTTCCATGACATAACATGCCACAATGCATTGTGTTTCTCACTTGTGCTCACATCACAATCCCATTCTCTAAGGGATGGGCATCCTTTGCAAAGAACATCCACAGATTGAAGAGCAATGTCATCAACATAACACACAAGGCGTTTAGTGAACTCATGAATCATCACTGTTTCTGCAGTCTGTTGTTTATCATTAGGACATGAAAAGGAACACATTACAAATAAATCAATCAATCAACAGCTAGAACATCCAACTAAAGAGGCGTACAATTTATATGGTGGGGTTCCAAAAAGGGCAAGAAATTACCATATAATTTGCCCCAACAGCTTGTGCAGCATAATCCAAGTGTTCTGAAGCCAAATGACTGCACTTTGGGTCCAAAAGTCTAATATTTACCTCATTATCTCCTAAATGTTTCATACTCGCTCAACTCCACCACACAGTATTAAGCCAGCGCTGCTTTCAGCTGCCAGAAGTACTGTTTTTGTGAAATGTGCCTACTAAACGCAAATGGGAACATCAAATTTTCCATGATGTACAAAATGCCAAGATATGACATTCTCACTCTTTTCTGTTAGTGTTGGTTTCTAAGATAGCTCCCAAAAAAGTTTATCTTATTTTATATTGTTAATGACTGTCAAACTCTGATGTATAGCTGGTGCCGTTTTATTCATTTCCAGTTATTAGGTAGCACATATCCCTTGCTTGACTGTTGAAATAAATTTAATGGATCACTGAATTTGGTTTGTTTTTTGTTTATTGCTGTTTAAATTCACACCTCACCCTATTGAGTTTTGCCAATTAATTCACACTGACACATTCCAAAATATGATTCTGATTCTGGCATATCATCACTCTAGTGGATACTGAAAAACCATAATTCAACCTACTGGGACATTGTGGGTGTTCTCAAGAGGACACATCTAATGTTTTGAAGAGCACTAAACTACCAGTCCTTATTTTACTGATTTTTTCCTGGTGTGGAGCCCTGATTGCAGAAGAGCCTGTCAAACACGTTAATCAGCGTTAAGTAATGTGATCTGATTAAACAAACTACCTGAGAGCTCTTTGAAAATTTGAAAATTCATCCGGATCTGATTGAGGATCATAAAAACTGCCCGTTAAGAGGAAATTGTGAAGAAAAGCAATTTATTTGTGAAGTTACATATGATGTGATTTAGTCTCTAATTATCCAAGATTATGAAATTTTCATAATCAGCAAGTGTAAATTGATATGCAGATCAGCTTAGGTGTGGAAGATATAAATATTAGAAAATTTGCAATGAATGATGTGATTTATCTCATCTGACTTAAAGTGATCAAAGCAGGTCTGACATTTCTGGTCATAACTGAAAACCCTCCAAGCAATGAAAGATTAATGAGCACATTAGCTGCATTCATGTTGACACACTGGTCCCAATAAAGCACAATGACATTTGGTCTGACAAGAGGACAGTAGAACCCGAATCTGTCTTGTTTCTCATACAAGATTAAGTATGTGGTAATAAAGATTAAAGAAATGTGAAGGGAAGGAATGAAAAATGCATTGCTTGTTAGGAATTAGAGAGGTAGGACAAATGATCAGGGTGATCTGAGACAAACTCCATGAGTCAAGGTTGAGAAGAGTAAAGACTGTGTCTCACAGAAATCTCTCCTCAGTAGGGGTGTGCCTCTCACCCACTGAGACCGACTTGATATGCATACATGATCAATGATATGATGCATCCACATACATTTTAAGTAGCCAACACATCAGTACAATTCAATTTAGCTGTCAAGATGCGATACGACGCAGTGCAACAGTGTGAATCTTCATAAGTTGATTCTGCTAATGCTATAGTCCTGCTATTTGTTGCGAGAAAGAAGAAAATTCGGATAGATTTACTAAATCAGGAGAGAGAGAGAGAGAGAGAGAGAGAGAGAGAGAGAGAGAGAGAGAGAGAGAGAAGGGGACTTTACAATGGTGTTAACATTGTATTAGTAATCTTTCGAGTTTGTAGTAAAAAATGTGAATCTGCAGGTTGTGCCACTCACTCTCCCAAAGTGACCCCATGGCATCTCTGGATGTGGGTCAGGAGATTAGTGGGACTACCTGTGTATTTCACTGTTTTAAATAAACTTGTAAATTTCCTCACTGTTGGTCAGCATCTTAGAGAAAAGGAAGAGAAAAAACAGGAGAGGGTGGGTGGAGTGCTTATCGTCTTTCAGTGAGGAGAGCAGTGGTCTGTGAGTGGTCTCACAGAGAGAGAGCAAGAGGGACAGAACGCAGAAGACAAATGTAGACAAGTGAAAGTAATGACAGCAGTTAGTTGATGTCAAAAATTAAACAGATGCATGTCATATCCAGACATATTTATATACTATAGTGCTGCATAGTTTTTTCCACAATTCACTTCCTGCTTCGTATTGATACAGGTTGTCTGAATCAACCAGGCTGCATCTTACACATTAAACCTGATGCATCGGGATAGATCGGTGAATCATCAAACCCCAACTCTTCAGCCAGTAGAAAGAGTCCTAGACCTGATTTTTATCTCAAATGTGACAGACCATTTTTTATGTCAGTGTGAACAGCAAAAAAAAAAAAAGTGAATGTAACATTCTCAGTTTTCGATTTGGGCCACTTTCACATGTGGTCCTAAATCAGATAACTATCTGATTCCTGCTGATGTGAAGGCTGTGGGAATGGTCCTATCAGAATTCATGTGGTTTTTCATGTGGTTTGCATCCCTACTGAGCACATTCACATCAGTGTCAGAGTGTCATTATTTATTGATTGTTAGCACTGGTGGGCAAACAAAATGTAGAGGATTGCAGCAACAGTGACATGAGACATGAGGTTAAAATTTAATAGATACACGGGGCATAAGAGATATATGCTTCAATCCAAGCCCTTTACTGCCTTCTTGCCCTCAGCTTGAACAGCTGACAGACTGCCACCACACCACAACAAATGACTCAAGAAATTGATGCCTGCATTAATTGCAATGATGTACTGCCATGCAAATGACATTTTTTTTTGTGTGGGGTCAAGGTACTGATTTGTTCACAATGATGTCTGTGGGACTATGGGTCATATACAAAAATGCATATAAACAGTCTAGGCAAAAAGATCAGATTGGAGAAAAAAAAAATCAGAATTGGGTGACTTTCAACTGCTATTTGAATGTAGCCAACCAGGCTGTTTCCTGACAGCTGTGACAGGACCAGACGCTCCATGCTGGACATGACCGCAACACTACAGCGCCGTTCTGCCACTCAGACATACAGCAGCCTCCTGGAGGCAGCCGGAGCCTCCGTGCAGCCTGGCAAGGATTAGAGGGAGTGTGTGTGATCATGCAAGCATGCATTTGTAAAAGTAATGTAAACTGTGTGTGTGCATTTGTACGTTTGTGTACTCTATGGCCCTGATTGGGTCCAACACTAAAGCGGCTTTCACATAGCATGCGCACGGCGCAGCCCTCGGCCGGCGCACCCATTCATTGTGTATGTGATCGCGGGGCGCAAAGGCATACCGGTCTGCACTGAGCTGAGCACAGCGAAAGGCTGGCGCCGGCGCCCATGTACTCTGTGCCCAAGTTGAAAATTTTTAACTTGTGTGTGTTTAACTGGTGTGTTTAAAAACTGGCAGAGATATATGATGTTTAGGCTTTCCGCAACAGGCAAGATTTTTTTTTTCTTTTTTTCTGCAATCAAAGACCAATACTGTTGTAAACTGAAGCAAATGATTTACTACACAGACAGGAGGTGAATGTATTTAGAAATCTAGATGATTGACTTCATGAGATATGCACTACTCTTGCAAAGACAATGCAGTACAGTCATACATTTATTCCATGTTTAATTCCATGTGAAGTCACACACACAACACGTAACAGGTGAAATCAGATGAAATGAGAAAAAAATACAGCCTTCATTCATGTTACATAATTTATTAAGAAGTATTAGTTCAGCTAATTCATAAATTCATAAATGTATTTGCCTATTTACATGGTTAATCCGAAGCTGTTGTATTGTCTGCCAGAGAAAAAGTGCGTCAGAACAGAAAACTACTTCCTAGCGTCTGTTTCGGTCACATAGCAACACGCGCCACATACGTGCACAACATGCATGCGTGCGCCCTACTGTGCACGTGCGCGTGCAGTGCTCTGCGCCCGTCTGCGACGTACCCAGCGCAGAGCACGCCCCAAACCACGTGCTGTGTGAAAGCCGCAGAAGATGTCATGTTGTACCATTTAAATTGAGAGAGTGACAGCTCTACTGATCACGCCGAGCAACAGGGAGAACAACTACGAAGAAGTTGGAGAGAAATCAGACAATATCAAATTTTCCCACCATTATCATGGCAAGATATTCTCCAGTAAGCTGTGTTATTGCAGCATCAGTATAAGATTTGTTGAAATTGGTTAGTGCCATAACACGGGAATTAACGCTTCACTGTATGTTTTGCACAGCATTTTATTAAATGGAGCATGTTTCACTTTCTGAAATATCTCTTTTAAATCAGCTGCCAGCCTGCAAAAAGTAAATAAAAACACAAATAAACAAATACATGAATAAAGTAAGCAAACTTTGGTGGCACATTACCTAAATGGACAGAGACAAACAAACAAAGAAACAAAGAAGCAAAAAAAGATTTATTTTGGTTTTATACAAGTAAGTTTTTAGACTTCAGATACAAGTGTAAATGACACTGCTTTACCATTAATCTTGAACAGATTTTGAATAAAAAAAAAAAAAAAAAAAAAAAAAAAAGTGTGATTTAATTTCAGTATAGTGACCCATGGTGGACAGTGGCTTAATGACTTATCCACAGTGTGTCCTTGAAATCCTACAGTAATCCAATGGGCAATTTTACCAATTTCCCATGACTAAAAACTGTCAGCTGTTTACAAACACAACACAGAAGCCAGCTGTGAAGTTTCACTTTTACATGGCAGATAAAGTGCAGTGCTGCTGGTGTCCTGAATGCACATCTGGGCGTCATAAAATGACACGGACAGAGCCACACCTTTTTTAAGTGATGCCATTTTAACAACTGGACACTAAATTAGTTGTTTTACTGTGCAATGATTCTGTCTAAAAAAGACAGCAATGGTGATATACACAGTATTAGATGCTGACTGCAGTATTTTTTTTTAATGTATATTGTGAAGCATACTCATTTAATTGTAGTGCGTGTGCCTATGTGGACGTGTGTGAGTGTGCAGTGTGAGATTCTTGATGCCACTGGAATCCCGACAGCAAGTGGCTTTTCCCAGGATGTTTTGACACAGTCTGTCAGCAGGCCAATTAAGAGCTTATTAATGTCAGATTTTAAGTATGGCTGCTCAGTGATCTCACTAGAAGCTCTGGGTGAATTAATTAATAGTTGCTTCACAGATGGCATTAGAGAACAGATCATTAGCTGTGAGTAAAGAAAGAGCCGCAGTAGAACACACCAGAATACTGAGTTCATCGTAACTTTCAAAAGACAAAAGTAATCGCACTGAGTCCTGTACCTTCAAGCAGAATGAATACGTGCAACAATTCAAAGCCATGCTCCTGAATCAGATGAAGGTACTGCAGGAGAAACCCACAGGGATGAAAACTCATCAGGGGTGAAAAAGGTGACACAAATGGGCTGAATTCAGACAGAATCGACCTTCCTGCAGGGTGGTGTGGAGGTGTGGGCTCTAAAATGCAACCACTGTGAAACAATTCGAGAAGAGCGTTTATTTCTATGATTCACCGCTTCATCCTGCAATCATCACTCCCTCTCTTCATTCATTCTCTCTCTCTCTCTCTCTCTGTCACTCTCACTACTGCTCAGCTCGCTTGCGCTATCTCCATTTTTCTCTTGTGAGAGCACAATTTATGCCCTTCGTTAATTTTCTGATCAAAGAATAAAGTTTTTAAAACGACATTCTAACTTTTTGTACATGGAGCCGGGTGAGCTGAGCGAGCTAGGCGGGCTTTCAAAGGATTTGGCCAATGGGCATCAGAAACCTGTGCTCAATGCATCCTGGTACAGCGAATGGCTGGCACGGCTGGCACAGCTGGGCAAGCAAGAGACCCCAGATTTCTCTGTCAAAACAGCACACAGAGAGGAATTTATTGCTTCAGTTGACTATACTTACTATCAACACCAATTGGACAGTTCTTTTCCTTTAAAGGCCGGTCCACTGTTAGAGAGCCTGGTCAGTTTAGGTTAAAAACAAATGCCGCTAACAATGGGGCTAACAGCTCCACTTTAAACTGCAGGTGGCCAGCAAGACCTAAGTCCTGAGGAGCTGTAGCCTTTATTCACTGACAAATAGCTTAGCTGGCTTCATACTAACCATCACACACACACACAAACACTTTCTGTGTCTCTCTCAACTGCACACTCCCTACGTGCTGAACTATCCCTTAAAGGAGCTACTAGTATAACACAGAGCTGCCGACTCTCACGCACTGGCTGTGAGACTCACGGATTTGATTGGCTTCACACGCTCTCACGCCACACCTCCGATTTCTCACGCTGAAGTGCTCATCAAGAGCCTTTTTTTTTTTTTTTTTTTTTTTTTTACTAAAAACGGTTCTATTTATCTGTGATCTATCTGTTGAGCCTGAGAAAAGCCACTTATGATCGATAACCACTTTTACAAGAGGCTCAGCCAATCAGAAGAATCTTTTCGATCAATCAGGGACTTCCACCTCACCGCACCGGAATATTATCCAATGAAATGAATGAGTTAGAGGCTACTCAGATTCACATGAAATCCTCCCATGAACACCCCCCCATGAAATCTCGCTCCAAGGTTTTCTGAAAAGTTGGCAGCTCTGATAACATTACAGTAAGTTAGTTAACATAACCTTAATATCGGTGTAGGGAAAACCAACCATCAATCATCCATTCAGTCTGCGAGATATCAGGATATCTCTCAGACCCGCAGCCCCCAATTTCAAAAACTCATTGGATCTACATGAATCACACAAATTGCCCACTTTGGATTCAAAACAGCATCTCTGAATGCCCTTTTTCTACTAAGTGACACAAATTTAGCTAAGTTTGTAAGACAAGCAGAGGTAGGCGTGGCTTGGATAAACCCAGACACTTTCAATAGTGTTACTCTGCATGGCCCAAGCACTCCAATAGTCATAGTCCATCTTTACTGTGTTTTCTGCACCAGTTTTTGATTGAACTGTCGCACAGATAGTTATGAAACCTGCAGAGGAAGAGTTCATCTCCTTGTAAACAGAGTTGTAAAAGCCGTCCTCTCTTGGAGACATTTTCTGTAATGTCCCCTCAGCTCTGCACAGCTCTGTGAAGTCTGCACACCACTCAAAATCTCATCACAAACCAGCTGTCTGCCCACTGTCCCGTTTGCCTGGAAGACAGTCAGCTGATGGGAGCAGAGTATTTCTGACATGAGGCCCAGCCTGTTTTCTACTGACTGGTATTACAGTCCATTTAGTGTCTGGATCTCCTGCTGGAGGAATTCCTGTGCTTTAGTTTGTTTTATTCTGCAGCAGCCCTGCACGTCTGATCACAACCGTCTTATTATTTGTCACAGAAGTGAAAGAGAGCTACTTTGTCATACAGCCTCTTTATCATCACACAGGGGCTGCACTGGGCTTGGTGTGTGTGTGTGTGTGTGTGTGTGTGTGTCTGTGTCTGTGTCTGTGTGTGTGTGTGTGTGTGTGTGTGTGTGTGTGTGTGTGTGCGCACGCATATGTGTGCATGTGTGCATGCATGTGTGTGGAGTCTGTCTCCTCATTAATTTTCCCTCCAGCAGCCAGCAGCATGGATTAGAGTGGTGCTGGAGCCAGGAGTCCACACATGCACACACACATAGTAAGGAATATAATGATCCTCATGGTGATGATTCCCGTGCTGAGATGATCTACACAGAAGAGAGGAGAGGAGGAAACAGAGAGACAGACTGAGATAATCAATATTCCAGTGCTTAACAATATGCCAAAGCAGACTATAATAAATTATCATAGAGTAGCATTATTCTTTTTTCCCTAAATCAAAAGTGCCCTCTTTGCTAAATCATTTGCCTCTTTCTCTCTGCTTCTAGCTCTTATACTCCTCTCCTTCCTCTCTCTGCATAGGTATGTATATATATATATATATATATATATATATATATATATATATATATGGAGAGACAGATAGATATACACATTCTTTTTTTCTCATTCTGTCCTTTCTGCTCCATTCAGATTTTTTTTATAAGCCAACTTGTTTCAATTCAAAGGGAAAATGAGAAAAAGACCAAGACCAGTAAAACAGTGTCTAAATGGATGCTTTCTCTGACCTGTTCATGCACAGAATTGAAGGCAATGTAGCAACCCAATACAATGTGTACAAGAAACAATACAAGAAAAAAAGGAGAGAGAGAAAAGACAGGAAAAAAATAGAACACTCCCTCATTTTAAGAGAAAACGCTAGTGGGAAGAAAAAAAATGTTTTACAATTGTGTCATCATTATGCAAATTAATCTCTCAGAGAGCTCTCAGGGACATTTGTTTAAAATTCATTCATGGCACAAACATAATTAGGTTACAATGGCGAAATGAGTTTTTTCACTTAATTTTTCATGTTGATTAACTGTGCTTGTTGCAGGTAAAAATGAGTTAATTTTATAAAAATGGGGACATGATCAGAGCTGGATTGGAAGTGTATGAGCCACAGAAAACAAAGACAGCGGTACAACCATTTACTGACAAAATAGTGGAGCCTAAGGGCCCTATCTTGTGCCACCCGCTATCCGCTGCCACTACCCGCTACCCGCAAATTGCGGATTTAGGAACTTCCACTATCCCTAAACGGTATCTTGCGCCACCCGCTACCCGCTATCCGTTATGCCGACTCCGTCATTTGCGCCTGGAGGTGTGTCCGTGGGCGTGTTTCATGCGCTATCCCTAAAGTTGCTATCTTGCGCACACACTTTAGGGATAGCGGGATAGCGGAAAGCGGGTGGTCCTGACCACCCGCTATCCACGGGTGGGCAGTTAGGAGGGCGCGCCCAGGCGGCTTCAATGCACGCCCTGACGGAGCCTCGCCACACAC
This sequence comes from Myripristis murdjan, assembly GCF_902150065.1. Lineage (NCBI taxonomy): Eukaryota > Metazoa > Chordata > Actinopteri > Holocentriformes > Holocentridae > Myripristis > Myripristis murdjan. Next base: position 16,116,175 of record NC_043992.1, read on the forward strand.
ACGGTCGGACTGAGTATATTACTCATATAGACTGTTTAGAGGAAAGACTGTTTTAATTGGACACTTACGCCAGCACGTTTTATTGTTTTATCATAAGCCAGCAGCTGTGCTATATTTTTATTTTTAATATTTTATTTGCCCAATCTACCTTGTCAATAAATTAGTTTACACATAGTTCCACCTCTGCCTCTTGTGTGTGTGTGGTGTGACCTGGGGATTTTACTCAATCAGTACAACCTTGTGACACGTCCACTTGGACACATGTGGCTCCACCTCCCGAATAAACTCGCCTGTAATATAATATATAATATGTATATAAAGCCAACTTGCTTTAGCCTCAGTAGAACCCCTGAGAAAATCTACCTCCCTCTCTGCATCGCGGGTTTAGGATTTAGGATTTAGGATAGCGCAGCCTGCCCTTAAAGGCAATGGCACCTGGCACACTGATTGGTTTAACTGGCGTAACGCCCAAAACACGCCTATGCATAATATAGCAGGTAGCGCGGGTGTTTTGCGGATAGCGGGAGGTGCACAAGATAGCAACTTTTACGGGGGAACGCCTCTTCCTAAATCCTAAATCCGCAAATAGCGGGTTTAGGGAGTCTGGCGCAAGATAGGGCCCTAAGTCTCTGTGTAACAGGTCAATGCATTCTGTCAATGACCTGCCCTTCAATAGCAGTAAAAAACTACTAGAAGAAGTACTAACAAACGGATATCTACTGAACCGCTATTCACTATTCAGTCTAAAGGACGAATATCGCAAAGCAAGCAGAGCTGCAAGGGTTCACTGGAGAATTGTCAATGTTTTCACCTTTGAAAAGAAAGAAAAAAATAATAATTCAGGAGCTGCCTTTTGAAACACGCTCTATCTGAGCCAATAACGTTATGAGAAAAACCACAGACTAACAAAAGGACATGTTCACTGATCTGTCTATGTGACTTGTTCATGCCTGGCTCTTTGGTAACAGACCATGAATTGCTGCAGAATGAACTAAGGTAGACACCATGCAAAGTGTACAACAAGTGGTGACATCACCTGCCACCACCACCAAGTTTTCACTATTAGGCTTCACAGAGATTTGGGTTTGAGGTTTGATCACTCTTTAATTCACCATTGTAATTTCCCATTACTGTACATACTAAAGTCTATCGATTTAGGCAAGGGATTCAATCTGCACTGTCATTCATAAAAAAGCAAGTCAATATCTTTAGCAGAAGAAGAAGTTAACCTAAAATTTAACTTTATCATAATGAGGAGAAGAGTCCCAATGTTGGCTTGTCCAAAGAAGATCCAATGTCCTTGTCTGGGAGGTGCAGTCCATACAGAATATATGGCATACCTAACTCATTACATTGTTTCAAGTGCATTATTTCTATCGCAGATGTCCCACTGGGCCTGCTGGTGGCACAAGAGGGAAGGTAATGGGGTCACCCAAATTGCCAGGTTTCATTCTCTAGCCAACATGAATGTTGACCAAAAAATTCATGGTGATCCACCAAATAAATTTTGAGATATCCCACTGTAATTCTGATATATTGACCTGCTGTTGACTCTAGAGGGAAGGTCACAGGGTCACCAGTCAGGTCTCATCCTCAGGCCAATATGAGTGTTCTCATCACAGTGTATGGTGATCCACCAGACAGACTTAAACTTCTGACCTGATCGCTGACCGACTTTTTGCCCCTGCTAAAAAAGCGAACAAGCACACCTAAATTCATGGAGGTCCACCAAACAGATTTGGAGATATGACCCTCTGGACCTAACTGTGCACCATGTCCCTCAGCCACATGGAACACAACAAGTCCTCCAAACTATACAGCCACATAGGTCATTTGTTCTTTCCCTCTGATACGACCCAGAGAGTCGTTTCCTAAATTAGTGCCCCTACCAGCAGCAGGAGATATGCCACAAATCGTGATGTGTATGCATCAAAACAGTCTTAGGTTTAGGCACCAAAATTGCTTTTTTAACATTAGGGTAAGGTTGATGTTCAGGGTAGATGACCTTCATCAACATGGCAACAATAATAAACATGCAGAAATGAATTAAACAAAACACCTGGAATACATCAAACTTGTTTCATGTGGGAATCTCAATATAACTCTCCTCCAATCACATGCACAGACTAGCTCACTGAAATTTGCATAAACAGAGACAGCCAATAAGTACAGCCCTCCTAGTAGTGTGTGCTTGGTCGCCACATAGAAAACCACTAGCATCCATTCTTCAAGAACAGCTCACTGAGATGTGAAGATTCAAGTCCAACAGAATGGAATCACCGCTTCAGTGCCTGTCCTGCCCCAGCCTGACCGCCAGCGCTGACCCACAGCGATCTCTCTATTATGGAAAGGATGAGGAAGCATGCATATCAGATTAAACAAAAATTCATGCTTATTTTGCATAACTATTACAACCACACACCACTAAATGTGGGCATTTTGTGTAGAGTATCCTAAAATCATCTTAGATTCTTGCCATAAAATGTTCACCTATGGGAAATTTCATTAATAAATTAAACAATAAGTATTTTAGCAAAACAATACTGAAAAGTGACATAAATGCACTGAATAGCGATGCTGAGCTCTGCCAAGATATGCACACTGGCATGCTAACATGTATTTTAATCTGCAGAAAAATACCCAGTTGTGCCACTCTACCTGTTTCAGTGCTGGCAAGTTCAGTTTAGACCACAAAACTTAAAACTGGCAAGAACACCCAAAAACTAGTTTCACAAATAACTGTGGTAACTCTATGAATATGAATATGAATATGAATGACAGAGGCCTAAATCTATTAGACAGCTGGTGTCAGTAAGACACAGTAGCAGAGTCTCTTTGTAAAACAACACTGTGGGTGTTTGCTTTGAGAACACTCAAATTTTAGCAGCTGTTGACCTCAAGTTTAGCTTGGCTCTGTGCAGATGGAGGAGCTGGGTTCAACTTCTACAGGATCCACCTTCAAACCACTTTCTGATTTCAACTATCAACTCGAAAGGAATGGGCCTACCACTAACAGGCAATTAATAAATGGGGGAAGATATAAAGGTAGCATAAATTAGTCACCGACATGAGAAACAGAAAACACAGTGACATCTTATGACATGATATAGACTTAAATGTTCCCACTTTAAATTCGAATGGTTATCTATACGGTTGGTATATCATAACCCATTAGAGGATCGTAACCCAAATAATCAGTATTGAAAACAAAAGCCAAGATGAATCATGATAGCAGCGGAAGCATTACAGATAAAATTTTGGTGAGAGCTTTGAGGCTGGTCAGGCTTGCTGAAGCTTGATATTAATTCATTATACTAATTCAGGCACTGCATTCCCACAGATCAAGTCCAAGTGAGCATGTTAGGTGTGAAGTGTGTGTGTAAGTGCATACAGGGATGTGTATGCTTGCACATCTGCAGGTGTGGTTCAGTGTTTAATGATTTTAATGTTTTTTTTTTTTATTATTATTATTATTATTATTATTATTGCAGCCTGGACTTCATTTAGGATTAAAATGAGTTGTCTGGGAAAGAAAATCGCAGCCACATTACAGTCCATTGTTACAGGAGAAAATTATTCTTTGGAGAATAATTTTTGTAATTAGAATACAAATAGGTGCTGAGATTTTTTTGAAAATAATTCCACACAAGAGAGCTGCTGACTGAGTTGTGGATTTAGGCTTGAATAAAACATTGTGGTTATTCAAAGAACCCACTTGATAGCATCTGTAAAAGCTGCTCACCAGTGAAAGAGTTCATTTTGGAATAAAGGCAATTCTCCGGGTGAGAAAAGATACATTTATAAACTGTCGCGCACATTCTCTATACAGTTAACTCATCTTGTGTTTGTGTGTGTGTGTCTGTGTGTGTGTGTCTGTGTGTGTGTGTGTGTGTGAGAGAGAGAGAGAGAGAGAGAGAGAGAGAGAGAGAGAGAGAGAGAGAGAGAGAGAGAAAGAGAGAGAAGGGAGAGAAAAGGGAGAGAGAGATAGAAAGAGAATGTGGAGAGTAAAAGGTTGTGGACTGACAGCTATTATGAAGAGCTGTCAAAGAAGAGGCGAGAGAGTGTATGCGTGTGTGTGTGTGTGTGTGTGTGTGTGTGTGTGTGCATAGTCCACACCAACTAATTATCCAGCACTCAAACTGAACAACAGAGCTGTGCTTGTCATTCAGCTGATATTGAAAAGTTGCTCTGTTCATTATGTGACACAGTAAATCCATTACTCTGAAACAACAACATCACTGCAGTGAGCAGTGATACATCATGTTAGCAAATCGCTGCTTTGACCGTCATTGTCATTGCTCTGACATTACACTGATGGTTTCCACATCCTGGGATGAATGTGTTATTGCTAATAACATGAGTATAACTAAGAGCCATGATTTGGGTCAGAGAAAATGCACAGTGACCTCCATTATCTGACCCATATGGTATTTCAAGAAATACCACTGTAGTACTAAAAGCATTGTCATCTCAATTGTCATTTCAGAGCTTACACATTGCATCCAGATCCAGTTCATTTTTCTTGCCTGTGGCTGTGAATTTTTGAACGGTTATGGATTTGCATTCCAGTTTGCCAATTGATCTCAACTGATCTTGAAAGAGTGAATAATTTAAGTAGAAAAATAAAAATGGAATCATTACAAATTTTGACATATGATTGTATTTTCAAATACAACTGTAAGAACAACCACATTGCATGCTATGTAACATCCTTCACAAAGGATGCTTCACAAGCCCATAAAATGCTGCAAGTCTAAGTTTGGCTCTCCACAACACAGCATCAAAACCCGTCACAACATACCTCAACAATAGACATGAGTAATGGTATCTTTAAAAACAAAAAATAGTCAGCATTACCATTGGACTGAGTGCAAACATATTGAATCATTTCACACTCCTATTTATTTTCACGAAAGGGGGGCAGGATCCAGAATCTTTTATCTGGGCAGAAAGATATATTGTGCTTGAGGACAATTACTCATGTGAGAGTAAAGCTGGGAAATGTAGGCTATCAGTCAATGAAATCCGTATTAATTATGTTATAAATCTAAACAATGTCAAAACAATGCGAATTCTGATGGTCACTGGTCATTCGGCTGATTAACATTGTGACAGACCAATAACTGAGATAAATAGGCTGGTCAATCATTTGTATAAATCACTGCTGGCATATAGCTCCACTTTGTATGAAGAAAATAAATCACCTATATAGCCGTTTTAACCGAACTCTTCTTCATAGCAGTACAAAGCTCATACGGAATGGATTCTGTCTGATGGTAAGGAGGTTTGGGTTTGGCCATTTTGCAGCATAGTGATGCCATATGGCAGCAGATCATCTCTCCATCTTCCTGACAGACAGGAATACATGAATGGTTGGACCATCTGTTTGTCTACCCATCCATCCATCAATCCATCCATCCATCCGTCCATCCATTAACATTTTACTCCAAGTCAAAATGACATGTATTTGTCATGAAATTTGACGAGCACATGCTCATGTTCCCCAGAGGATGAATCTGGTCAGTTCTGGTGGACTCATGACCCTTCACCTTAGCACCAACATCAGGCACAATATTGCAACATCTATTGGGTGAGCTGCCATGGAATTTGTACCTCCATCCTCCTCAGAGGATGACCCCTATAAACTTTGGTGATGTCATGATGTCATGGTGTTTCCTCTAGCACCATCCTCAAGCCAAAATGTCAACTTTACACACGACTTATTACAAAATATTGGTGGATTGCTATGATGTTTGGTGGACTGCTATGATATTTGGTAGATTGCCATATTTGATAAGTGCATTCAAACTCCCCAAACAAAGGTTCCTTTTGATCGTGGTAACCCTATCACCTTTCCTCTAGTGCCACTGTCAGGCCAAACAATTGACTTGCACAGAGCACATCTCTAAATGCATTGGGAGGACTAATAAGTAATTTTCTCTGAGCGTACCCATGCTTCCCAGGGAATAAACCCTATCAGTTTTACCATAACCTTTCTTCAAGCGCCATCCCAAAAGATTGCAATACGAATGAGCAAAAAGGGTTGACTTAAAGCGCAATAAAAGGTTGACTTTACTTTAGTCTAGTCTGGTCCAGTTCAGCTTAGCAGTATGCTCTATCAGATCCCTTCATGATCCTTCACCCAGCTCTGATTATAAGTGTCTCTCAGTTCAAAATGCTGCTAAGACAACTGATGTTCAGAAAGTGAACAGGGTGAAAGGCTAGAGTTTGAGATGGAGTACAGCCTGTTGTCTTAGAACAGCTCAGAGACAAATTTATCTTTACTGTTTCACAAGCTCAAACAATTCAGATTAAAATATTTTCATAAAGAGATCTTTCAACCTTAAAATATCTGTGAATGACAAATTAAAGCTGACCAAATCCTTTCCAATGAATTTTAAGCTCAAGTTCAACTACAGCTTAAAATTTTACTTTATCGCTATATTAGTCACGAGATGACTATGAGGAAATTCAACACCAAAACTGTGCATTTATACCAGTAATCTGCGTGGAAATTATATGAAGGGTACATTAACTTTTAAGCACAGTATGGCCACTGTGTTTGACAATACAAAATACAATATGTATTCTTCAGCATCACAATTCTTATTTGATGTGAACAACGGTGAAAAAACAAGATGAATCAAACATCTTTCATCTTCTAGAGGGCTTTTTTCTAATATAGGCTAGTGAGTGTCATATTGAACAGGGCCACAGGCAACTCACCACATCTGTACTGCTGATGCAGCAGGGGATTGAAAATCATGAAATATTCTATTAGAAAGCAGCTCAGGTGGCTAATAGCACCAGTGGTTATCATCATCATTTACTCAAGTCTGGCTGAAATTGCATTGCTGAAGCAAACTACTGCATTTTATGACAACAGCACTGGAAAAATGGCACAGAAATTATATGAGTAATGATGGGTTATGATAATATCATGACTATGCCCACAGTAATAATAATGTGTGATGATAATATTACTGTTAGAAACTGTATTATCATATTGGGGCAGAATGTTACACTAATATTAGGCTTAGAGTGAGAGGAAAAATGAACCCAGGAATAAAATGCCGCAATTCTATTCTTTCTATGCTTTGTATTCACTGTATGTATGTGAACAATAGCCATCAGGTCCATTAGTGCATGCATGTAAACTAGTCTGTGTGCTGTGCATACTTTGGATGTCTGTAAGTGTGTGTGTTTGTATGTTGTGCGCAGGTCTCTGTCTGTGTGTGTGCCCAGTTGCAGCTCCTCTGCCATGAAAAGGAGGGTAAAATCAGCAGGGCAGCTACAATGCTTTTGACAAGATGTTACACAGCAGAGAGACGCAAGATCAGAGGCAAACACTTCACTGTCAAGTGTGTGTGTGTGTGTGTGTGTGAGAGAGAGAGAGAGAGAGAGAGAGTGACTGTGTATGTGTGTTGTCAGCAGTAGTGTATGTGAGGCTGGAGAATGAAGGTGATGGATGTTGCACTACTAAAATATCTAATGGAGACAGTTTACCTGCTAATGAGGCTAAATCACTTCCTGTGAGACTTACACAGCATCACAACCTATCCTTAATACTTACATAATACACTGTATTACACTAACCTACTAGGGCCACTCATGCATAAAATATATCTACTCGTGGCTTCAAAGAGCTTTTGATAAAAGCAATTACCAAATAGCAGACAGTAACTGTGTTATGAGGACTAAACTGGCAAATATCAAGTCATCAAGACCAAGCTATCTTCATACAAGATACAAGAGAAGTACATCTTGAGGGAGAAACTACTGGATCCTTTGTCAACTGAAAACCACCATGAATACATTACCACTTGTTTATTAGCTCAGTATTTAAGTGTAAAATCAAACCCTGAAGGCAAACAATGACCAAACACAGGAATCCCCAAAAGGCTTCCTCTTGCTAAAAAAAGAGATATGGCATCATCATCACCTGACCATTTGAATTAAAAATAGGACAATCAAGTAAATGCTCAAACATCTTAAAAGGTATGGCATGCACTGATGCTATGATATGCTAAGTTTTTTTTTTTTTTTGTCCCCTCAGAGACACTATTACCTCTTAGACATAAGATTGTTACTGTGACAACATTTGGTAGGAATCATCTTCATTTTGCGGTCTTCAGTGTAAGCTTGAACAGAGACACAACAACATGAGCTTGAACCACAGAGATGTAAAATAATGGGATTTAGAAACATAGCCTGGCCTGAGCCTGCCCACAACTTTAATCACAAGCTCAGACATCCCACCCTGAAAAAGCTGACTGGAGGGAGCAGCTTTTTTCTCTCCTCTCTCTCTTACTTCCTATGGTCATCTCTGCTCTGTGTGCATGGTTTGTTATGATTGGTATGCTTGAGCGCAAAGCCCTATTGTTATTGTTTTTATTTGATCTTCTGATATTGTCTTTGTGTGTTCATGTTGTGCACACACTGATTCCTCAACCCACCTTAGCTACTGTAACAATTATCATTGAGACCTGCTGAACTCACCTCAGTGAGCCTTTTGCAATCATTAAACCAGCGTGGACGATTGGAAAGTCTCTGCTGCAAACTGTGCAGCCAGGGAAACTGCGTGTTGTCTTAAGTACGAGATAATCAACGGGTAGGTGTGCATTAAGTGGTTTTAAGGCACAATGTGGAGGCAAAGAACCAACCAACGCAAATCAAACAAACAAACAAACAAACAAACAAAAAACTTTTGGTAAAGGCTCTGCACTCAAAATCGAAAGCTTACGAGACAAGAGCTTACTGTTGTCATTACAGAGAATAATTCTTTGGCAATACATCAGCTGTCCTTGCCACGGTTGATAACAAGTACACTTTGACAGCTGTGCTTTTTAATGTTGCTATGGTTACAAGTTGAGTAGCGGATAGATCAGCTTCTCTCTCGCTTTCTGATTTCCAGGATATTGTGCATCATTTGCAAGTGTCAAGGAGCTTTTTTTTTTTTTTAAATTATGACACTCCCAAAACGTCCGGGAGAGGTGGGATATCTGCAAGTTTTAACAAACTAACCAACCAAAAAGTAAGGTGCTGTTATTCTTTGACTTACATATGTAAATGGAGAGAAATCCTGGTTGAACTGACTAAGAAACTATTTGCCTTTGTGAGTGAGTGATAAACAGGGGCTCTGCATTAGAGCTTTACCGCCATTGGAGAGGTCTGTATTATGGAAAGAAGCTTCTCAGAGGACGGATACTGGAGGCTCTAGATTAACTAATTACCTCTGCCAACAAAGTGGGACAAGAATTATTTGTTTGTCAGCGGGATACTTCTAAAAGCTTTGACTGGATTTGCATGAAACTTTATGGAAATGTTGGCATTGTACCAAGGAGCAACTGATTCACTTTTCACAGTGACTGGCCAATCAGGGTGTGGTGGTGAGCATGATTAACTTTTGGTGAATATCCAACATGTGGAACAGGCATATCTTGACAATTACATCATGCTAGAAGAGGTACTGCATGTGCTCTACTGAGTGCTTTCTAATAGTAAGTGTGAATTCCTTGATAAAACTGATAGAGTCTGACCCATGATACAGTGTAAGTCTATGTTTTGTAGTGAAAATCTTCATTTGGAGCCTATAGCCTACCATTAAAACCTATAACGCAGTTTTGTGAAGTTAAATATATATATATGAAATTAATTTACTGATCTGTTACTGATCTGTTTGAATGAACCTGTCCTGAACATCTGCCAAAGACTGAACTAAGGCTACATTTTTATAACTTCTGATTAACCTAAACAACTGTGAGCACACTTGAAAATGCCAAGCCAATGAACTTCTGAGCATTTTGAGCTCCTCTTCTGCATCAATGGATGTTTCCTCCCATTTCCTCCACCTATAGTGATTTCTTTGGCTGACTTCACTGCAGGGTACGTCAGCTCTGGGTATGACCCTTATGACGATGATTCACACCAGATGGCCCAAGCCCTTCTGGCCAATGATGAACAAGCCAGACAGCAAGTGATCAACTGTCTGAGTGAGCCTGTGGTAAATACCTCCGGTGTCAGTGATGCAGACCTCCCTGCTCCTGCTGAGACTGTCACTGGTGGGAGCTGCTGTAGCAGCACAGCCTCCCTGAGCTGTGGCCAGTCTTTACCAGTGCAGAATGCCTTGTGTGGATCTGGACACAACACTATTGATCTAGGAACCAGCGCCGGTATGCAGCTTGTTACTGACCAGAGCACCAGTAGCTGGCCGACAGTCAACTCTGCCATGCCACCATCTGGGCAGCAACAGCAACCTCCAAACTCCCTTCACTGAGGGTGATCTCCGGGTTCTCTGTGCTGCCCTCATCCTCACTTCCGGTACTCAGCCACCCTATTCCTGTTCCAAGTCCATCTGGAGCAGACAAACAGTATCAGGAAGAGAAACCTAGAAGTGTGCATGAGGTCTGAGCAAGAGATGATAACACCCAAAAGGAGGAGGACTGTGTGATTAAGTCTTATGTCAAGCTCCATCCCCTGGCTTCAATACTTCAATTAATTTTTCACCCAGAAGCAAACCAACCAGCCAGCTGGAGAATGAGTCTTTACCACTGCCTTCAAAATGGTACTGAAAATATTAAATTGATACTTTCTCAAATAACCTTAAAATAAATTTAAAAAAAAATACACATATGTACAAATACAAATATGTATACATATTCATTTTTATCAATTCAGATAAAAGACGTAAGACAAAACTGTGTGATTCTGCTTTTACTTAATTGTAGCTGTATTGAAAGTTGCCAGATATAAACAGCCTCTGCTAAACTGATATTATTGCATATTTTTAGTTAACGTTCAAGGTTTTCTGGGAATTTAAGGTTGCTTTGGCCACACTATGGTTAACTAGCCTGTTGATTTTACCGTGTATTACCATGTGCAAAATTATATGTACACTATTATTTTAAGAGTGGGCATGGCCTCTCATAAAAAAGTACATTTCTAACGGATTTACACAACACCATGAAACCTTGTGTAAAGGTTGTTCCTGTGGTAAGGAGAAACTGATTCACGTTTTATAATGACTGGCCAGTTTGGGTATGGCCGTGGGTGTGATTGAATTTGATAAATATCCAACATGTGGAACTGGCATATCTTGACAACAGCATAGTGTTGGCAGAGGTATGTAATCTACTCAGTGCTTTCTAGTTACTGCTGATTTCACTAATAAATGATGCCTGGTTGCAGAGCACGAGGCATTCAACAGACTGAGAGAGTAAGAGAAAGAGACAGTTTGAATATTAAAACACCATTATTGTTAGTCTTCCAGCATGAAACAAAAGCAACAAAAGAGTAGTCAACCAAAAAAGTGATACAACCTGTTAAAAACTATCAGCACGCACTACACTATGAAAGCTGAAAAGGCCAGACACAGCTTCCCATCTTCAGGGGCACTGCACAGCAACCCTTTCAGACCCCACAAAGACAAAATGTGGTACATTACTTTCACAGTGTAGCTGAAAAACTTCACCCTCAGCCTTGCCAATATCAAACCTGCCATGGTGTCCCCTGCCTTTGCTGACACTCTGCCCAGTCTATTTTCTCTCCCTACTTTTCCAACTTAGTTTGTCCAAACACATGCTTCTCCTCTCTGTAACCTTGTACCTCTGTCACCCTATGTACAAGTCCCTGATAAAACAAACAAAAAAATCCTAACAAACACTGCAGCTTACCACAAGCACAGAAAAGGTGCTCTGCCGCTCTGCTGAACAAGCAACCTTCCCCTACTCCTGGATCAAGATGTGAAACTTGCATGGGCCTAAAATATGGGCCCTTGCCCAACCCTGGCCATAGAAATTCATGCCTCAGGCCAGGGCAGGCTCTAAGACTTGAGGGAATTCTCAGTCCAAGCCCAAACTGGACTAAAACGCTTTAAAAGCATCGACTGGGATGGACAAACAACGAGGTTACAAAGCAAAACAGGGGCTCTTACTTTAGGCTATTACATGAAGAGCATGAAAAAATCCAAAGCTTCACTAAAAATGGTGAGAAGAGTTACATTCCATTAGGCCAGTGTATGGAGATAAAATATGTAGGTACACTAATACTACATCAACTAAATTTTCAGCACAGTTGACATGAAGAGCCTTAAAAAAAGAATTTAAAAAATTAGCCCCGTCCCGATTTTGGACTTCGCAAAACGATTGTAGGCAAACCTGGTGTAAGCCATTTGGTGCAAAATGAAATAATCTGCATGTTCAAATATGCAAATGATTGTAACACAGCATCAGGGTTCCCTAGCGTTGTTGATTAACAACTCCACTGTTACATAAACACACACACATGTAGCCAGGCTGATGCCAGCTTTGTGGGGCAGTGAGTTTGATGTTTGAGGCTAACACACACACACACACACACACACACACACACTCACACGCACGCACGCACGCACGCACACACACACACACACCCACACCCACACCCACACACACACACACACACACTTCAAGCTGTTGGCTCAGTTTAGAATAACATCATAGCAACTGCATTTATAAACTAATGACCATAATGTACATCAGTCATTCAGGTCAGTGACATATGTTGTGTGTAAATTAGTTAAAATCACTCAACCAAACACACAAAAAGCCCAAAGAAAAAGCATCATGAGTCATAAAGGCAGCATCAAAATTCATTTACAACTTACCATGTAGCTTAGTCTACCATTTCACTACATTTTCAAACTGAGAGCCACCCGCTATCCGCTGCCACTACCCGCTACCCGCAAATTGCGGATTTAGGAACTTCCGCTATCCCTAAATGGTATCTTGTGCCACCCGCTACCCGCTCTCCGTTATGCCGACTGCATCATTTGCGCCTGGAGATGTGTCCGTGGGCGTGTTTCATGCGCTATGCCTAAAGTTGCTATCTTGCGCACACACTTTAGGGAAAGCGGATAGCGGGTGGTCCTGACCACCCGCTATCCGCTTTCCCTAAAGTTTGGGCTGTTACGAGAGCGCGCCCCGACGGAGCCTCGCCACGCACACGGTCGGACTGATACCGGGACGCCACCGGAATGGACTGAGTATATTACTCATATAGACTGTTTAGAGGAAAGACTGTTTTAATTGGACACTTACGCCAGCACGTTTTATTGTTTTATCATAAGCCACCAGCTGTGCTATATTTTTATTTTTAATATTTTATTTGCCCAATCTACCTTGTCAATAAATTAGTTTACACATAGTTCCACCTCTGCCTCTTGTGTGTGTGTTGTGTGATCGGGGGATTTTACTCAATCAGTACAACCTTGTGACACGTCCACTTGGACACATGTGGCTCCACCTGCCGAATTAACTCGCCTATAATATAATATATAATATGTATATAAAGCCAACTTGCTTTAGCCTCAGTAGAACCCCTGAGAAAATCTACCTCCCTCTCTCCATCGCGGGTTTAGGATTTAGGATTTAGGATAGCGCAGCCTGCCCTTAAAGGCAATGGCACCTGGCACACTGATTGGTTTAACTGGCGTAACGCCCAAAACATGCCTATGCATAATATAGCGGGTAGCGGAGGTGTTTTGCGGATAGCGGGAGGTGCACAAGATAGCAACTTTTACGGGGGAACGCCTCTTCCTAAATCCTAAATCCGCAAATAGCGGGTTTAGGGAGTCTGGCGCAAGATAGGGCCCATAGTTCGTATTAAAACATATTAACTTTGTTTCAACATAAAGACAGATCCATCTTTATGGTTCTTGACCTAAAAGGAGGGATTTGGTCGGAGAACATCATCAGTGTGGTCACGAGAAAGCAGCATGGCTATGCACAGATGTTTCTGTCACCAAACTCCTCATGGCAGGACGAAACAGTTGCTGCATACACTTTAATAGTGACATGAAACAGCCCTTCACCCCGTAGATACTGCAAAAAGGAGAGAACAGATCCAACTGAGCAAGTCAGAGGATCTAACACCTTTCTTCATACCAGCATTAGAATCCCAACCATTTTGCTTTGTAACAGGCAATGGTTGATCCTGCTCTCGCCACCTGGATTGTCTAAACGACCAATTCAGATAATCCCTCTTGTATTAGCCTGGAGAAGTTGGCCTACCATGTGCAGTGCACTGATTGTGCCCATTTCCTGTGACTGGGCTCCCTAAAACTGGGGGATTGCCCAAGGCTGGGCTGCCAACATCTGTGTCATTTCTACAGTGCTGTGCAGTGCTCTAGGGGTATGAGGATGACCATTAGCCTGTCTTCTCTCATTCTCACCAAAAGTGAAAGAATGACACAGACAGGAAGAAAATCACAGTGGGTGTTGTGTCTGTTGGTAAACAGATCTATTTCCGCCTTCCTGAGCCAGGTCTAAATCTGTTGCACCACATCTGGATGAAGACGCCACTCATCTGACATCAGGCTGCCCCTCAACATGAGGCCCAAAGTCTCAGGTTCTCTGCCATTTTCAACACGGGTGCAGACTGGACCTACCTGTTGAAGTCAGCAACTGTGGTGTGGTTGTCAGTCCTCTAACACAGTGTTCCCCAACCCAGTCCTCAAGGACCGCCTGTCCTGCAGGTTTTTGTTTCAGCTTTGCTCTTTCACACCTGATCCATTTAAGGGCTTCATGCTGATTGGTTGAAGCAGATCTACCTGAACAGGGTGTGCAGGAAGATGCGTGGTCCAAAACCAAAACCTGCAGGACAGGCGGTCCTTGAGGACTGGGTTGGGGAACACTGATCTAACACATGTCTACCCTGACTGGACAGAGCTATACCCAAAGAGTCCTGTAGAGGACAGAGCCTATGTGAGATAGAACTAAATAGTTACTAAGAAAAACCAACACGGTATATAAAACTTATGTAGCCAAGCGCTAAAAGTTTGACACAAATAAAAGCTGTCCAGCCTGATTCAACTAAGTGTTCTCTCCGCTACCTTCACCCTGTGTGCTGCCTGGCAGATGTATGCTTATTCCTCCCAGGGACAGACTGGGACTAAAAACACCCTTGGACGTGGACACCGCTGACATCCAAATACACACATCTCCTGATAATTCCCCCTATCCACATTACACCTATACTTCACTAATGCAGGGACTTACTATATGGAAATGGTGTACTATTTTCAGAATGCAACACACACACTCTTGGGAGACAGTTGAACACATATAGAATTGTCCCAGTTGAACAAAATCCCATGTCCTTATGCTTACTATAAAACAAAGATGACAGAGTCACTGTGACACAGAATACTGTCTGGCTGCCTTTCAAAGGCTGGCAATGAAGCAGAAACCTCACAATTTAATCAAATTAGCAAACAAATGTGAGTAAAGCATTATTAATATGGCAATAAAGGACCTTTAAATCCTATTACTTTAAACTATAGATAAAAAAAAGCTTTACTATGACAGAAAAATGTGGCTATAAAATGATATCTCTGAAATAATCTTTTCATATGCATCATTCAGTAATACCCAACAGCACTTTTGTATGCCACTATATTTTGGCAGTGATTTTCTGGACTCAGAATACAGACGGTATGACTGAAATGAATAATAGCAAACTGAATAATGGTGCATTAAGTCCTGTGTTGAACAAAGCTGTTAGGGGGAAAATCTTTTCTAAATGAATTGTATTGTAAATATGTAATTTCACCAGCTTTCATTTGAGGACGTTTCCCAATATTCCAAAAGAGCACAGTGACAGGTAGATATGCCTTTGTGTTTGGTATCTTGAGGAAAGATAATGTTCTACAACATTATTGTAATTGGTTTTATGTGCTCAATAGGCCTTTCTGCACAGCGGCCACTTTGACATGAAATAATAGCATAAACACGGGTGTTAGTAATTACATAAATGAAGGGTCTGCTCCATTTGGGTCTAACAGAGCCAGGGTCCTGGTGTTGCTCATGCTGGCTCACTGAAAAGGCTCTGCTACACTTAATGAAACAGGAGCTCAATTAATATCATCAGGAACACATATGTTTACCCTGCTATTTCATCTCAAAATGTCTGCTCTGAAAAAGGTCTAATAAATCATGCACTGCAATTGTAATTGAGTTTACAAACAAACAAATAAACAAATAAGTAAACAATAAGATGTGGCTGTGTTGGGGTAAATGACTAAAATGCCTATTCCTGTAACAAGCAATTTGGTTGAGTATCTCAGCAGGCTTGTTAACTCAGCCTTTAGTGTCATTACTGTTGTGTTTTCTCCCAAAACGTCCCTCCCTCCTTGCCGTATGTTCCCACTTTAGCTGTGCTGTCTTGTCAGATTTAGCTCGGCTGACACTCCTTGTCCACCTCATCTTCTTTAACTACATGCGCTCCAGCTCCGGGGTCCTCATCTTCACCATGTGATACTACCTGCACACTGTTGCTGTCTACATGAGCATCACCGTCAGTTCCAACAATGGCACTAGTAGTAATGAGACTACTTTTCTGACATTAATGTTGCAGCATAAGTCTGGAGAGGCTTCACATTTTTTTCCCACATACCTTTATCTATACAATATGGAGAAAATCAGAAGATAGATAAGAAAGGTAAGAAGGAGGGAAGGAAGGTAGATAGGTGGCTAGTTTTGTTCTCTTCAGTAAGTGACCACAAACTCTCCAAGCAGTTGTGCATTTTGATTTGTATTGTGGTGAAATCCTGTCAGCTTTCTGCCACAGAGGCCCTCGATCAATACTGCTGCTGCAGTGTTGTGTGGCGGTGGACTGAATAAGTTTGCTCCTCAGAGCCAGGCGCAGTCTAATTACACAAATGACATGAGACAATCGATACACCTGATTTGAATAGATCACATCCTGGGTCATGCTGCAAGCGTGACATACAGAAAGTATACATGCTGAATACAAACTGTGCACACACACACACACACACACACACACACACACACTAATCTTTCAACATGTATGAGAGCTCCATATTTAAAATATTTCAGTTAATGACACATATAGTGGTCACTACTCACACACACACACACACATACACACATGCAGAGACACAGGTATGTTGCAGCCCGGTCCAAAGGCATTAACAGCCACTCAGTGCAACAGTATTTATAGGAAATGACCGTTCTCCAAAGCCGCTAACATTCTCAAGATGAACAGTGGATAGAAGGATTCTAGGATTTGGCAGATCCTATTTTTGGCAGATCCTCCTAACTGAGTGTGTATTACAATACATCCTCTCCACACACACTCATTCTGACAACAAATAGCAGATGATAACAGTACATAATCACACATTCCTCTCACTAAGCTCTGGACTGTCGATATTTTTAACAATCTCGCCAGACAAGCCGTCTGTACTGGATTGATGACAGGACTGTAACAGTGTATATGTCATGTTGTGGGTGTGAGAAAATGAAAAGTCTTACTGTCCTCTGAAGTCCAGTTCACCTATGAGGTAGTGTCCTCGTCACCCCTCTGGCGTGCACATGTACACGCGCACACACACACACACACACACACACACACACACACACACACACACACACACACACACACACACACACACACAACACAACACAGTAGGCGCAGGGTTGAGAAGTTCAGTCTTACCTAGAAACAAACAGAAAAAAAGAAGACAGACTATAAATGAAAGTTTCATGTCATTGGGATACCACATGATTCCTCATGATGCGCTGTTGCCGAGCGAGTTCCACCCACCCATTCTAGTATTATATATTCAGTTGCCCAGATACAGTCCTTTCAGTATCAGTACTTTGCATTTTGCTGAACTGTCTTAAAGTTCCTCAAGAAAGAGCACATGAAGCTAAACAGTTTTGCAACTTGCTGATCTGTATGAAAAAGTATATACAATATCCAGCGGTATCCATGCACTGTGCTGTGCATTTTGACTGCATCTGCATTTACGGTATCACTCACAGAGCGAAGTAAGCCGGTGTATTTTATCATAAGTCACACAGATAATAAGACGTCTGTACTTGGTGAATCCAAGTCTTCGCTTCATCTCACATCACTCACAGTCAGTGCTGACCTCTGTGGATCAGCAGGACGAACGTCTGGTCGACAATGATGTTAATGAGACTGCAGCTAGAATTCATCATTCAGACCACAGTTGATCAAAACAGCACAGGAGAGAGTTTTGGTCCATTCAAAGGTTGCAGAGATATTCAGTTTGATTGGTTTGGATGCAATTTAAAGGAGAGATGAAAAGTGCCTTTTTAACCTGCTTATATCACATCCCTGATCATAGTGTGCATCTGTTTAATGATATATGCCCAAAAAACAGCCCTACAAAATAATCATTGTATTCTTATATCCAAATATAATCTTTTTCCCCTTGTAAAACAAAATATGAAGTGTGTTTATAGGCATGAACTGTGTATCATGCTCCACCTGGACAGACGTCACCATATATGGAAGTTAGATACTCTCGAAATGCCGTTTCAACTGGACTTTAATAATATAGCTGCAATGGCTTTAAGATGATTTTAAGACGACATTTTCTGTTGGACCATTCAATGAATTTCCAAGGTTAAGAAATTATTAAGTTTGATCCATTTTAATAGAGTTTAGTTACTTCAAAATGCAAACATCTGCTTGAATTCAGAAAACAAGGACAAACCATAAAGAAAAACTGAATGACTTTGCACGGGTCAAACCATACTGCAGTTTCTGCCATACACATGCTGTTTCCACAGGTCTCAAATGAAAATGTAAAAAATGTTCATTTCTTGTTTATTCCAAATGGGCTCTGTTCACCATAAACTGTACTGAATGACTGCACACAGTGATCCGCAGCCTCCCTGTGTTTGTTATGACTTCCACCTGGCAAGGATCAGCGTCATTACACTTTACTGTCTCACCTCTAAACGTTACTAATGCAAGTCCCGGCTTGCTTAGAGCAGGGATGAGAGGCGAAGCCATTAACAACCTATTGGGATTTATTTAGCCCAGTATTTAAACTAAATAAATTTATGTGATCAATAATCCTGACTGTCCTTAATCGAACTGACATTTTGGCACAACACAGAGGAATTTGTCATCATTTTTTTTTTTTTTTTCAGCTGGACTTTATAGGTTTTTATTTAAAATGTTTCCAATTCATCAGGAGTTCAAGTATATTTCTGCAGAGACTGGAAAAGTGATGCAGAGATAAAGCACTGACTTCATTAAAAACTAATTTCTGTCTGTAGGATAAGCAATTATTTAATACTGATTACTTCAAAAGTGCTTTCTGATTGATACAAGTAAACGATTCAGCATGTGTTTGCAACAGGCTGAGGGTTCACATTCACTCAAGTATCCAGCTTGTTCTTTTATTCAGTGCTGTATGTAGCTCTGACATTTAAAACTGCATGAGGTCTTCAGAGGAATCATCAGAATCATAATTATTTCCTCCACACATTTGGTCATGACGATGATGATGATGATGATGATGATGATGATGATGGTGCACTGGCATCAAATAACATTATTCAAGAGCTGTAAACACACATGTACTGCAAATTTAAAATGCATCAATTGTCATTTTTTAAAGTTGATTTCTCTCTCTCTATCTCTCTCGCTCTTCTACTTGAGTGTGTGTGTGTGTGTGTGTAGAGCTGCTCAGTTATGGCAAAAATCATAATGACAATTATTTTAGTTGGTACTGAGATCATGATTATTCAGCACAATTACTCCTTGACTTTGGAGTCATGCATTATTATTGAACTGAAAAATGTCTTTTTTAACAGTGGATTTCCTTGGGCTTTAAATATAACTGCATCTGAATCTGACTGCAATGGAAGAAGTCGAGGGGGCTTTACTTTTCTGTGTTCATTGTTCCTGTTGTTTGGTCAAAGATCATGTCCATTTAATAGATATTTTAGTATACTGATATGGAAGAAAATAAGTAACTACTGGTGCAGTGTGTTTTTTTTTTTTGTTTGTTTTTTTTTTCTTAGAGGGTGAGTTTGTTAAATATGTTACCTTTTATGAAATAAATGTTTGGAAACGAGCAGACATCTATAGAGCGTCAGATTGTGGTTGGGTAGGGCTTTGATTTCTGGGCGTCTTACAAACTCTGGTGAACACCTTAAAACAACTGTCAAACACAAACCCTGGAATGACAAATAAATGTAACTTTTATGTCAGAAGACAAGAAAATGAACACCTGCACTCACATTTAAAAAGTGGTGATCATACTGTGATTCCAAATGCCAGATGTAAAGTAGGGGGATAATTTATAGTCTATGTCATTCTTCAAAAAAAAAAAAAAAAAAAAAAACATGGAAAGATGGATGGAAAAACAAAGAGATGAGGAGACATAAAATAAGGACCGACTCTGAGACTCTGAGCACAGAGTAAGATGAAACACACACACAAATGTCAGAGTGTGGACTCTGTTATATGTTATTGCACACTAGTTATCAAACTGAAGACAAGTTCGCCACAATTCAAATTTCCTGTAAAGATAAGAGTGGGCTAGCAATTATGCATGATGACATGAATTATACAGCTGATGTAAATCAAGACTAAAACATGCAGTCCTTTCAGTACTGTTCAGAGAGATTAAAAAAACAACCCTATAAGATCTTTTAATATTTAATGCAGATGTATGAATCAGATATAAGGACATGAAACCTTCTGGTTTTCAGGAAATCCTCCCTGAGGCAGCGTGGCCTATATAGTCTCCAAGCTCTGCTGCATTTCAAGCTGCTGCTTTCTGAGGGAAAACAGAGACCCTGACAAAGAGCTGTGGGCTCGCCCATGTCATTTACACAGCCACACACACCGACTCCTGGCTGTTCATCTCTCTTTATCTGTCTGTCTCTACCTATCCATCCAACCCAACCTCTTCCCTCCTTTCTCCCCTGGGAACTGAAACCTTTGATTCCTGTGAGACTCGGCTCAGGAGCATGTGGGATGTTCAACTGGGCCAGCCGCCTGGCCTCAGAGGCAACAAGCCCTCCTGACTGTAGCTCAAACAGAGACAGTCTTTTCCTCTCTTTCTTTCTCTCTCTTTCTCCAAGGAGAGAGCATCACATCAGCCTGTCAGTCTCTGTGTGAATCTGATATCTACATGTTTAACATCAGGCCTTTCCTCTTGATAAGAGTGCTGCAGCCTCACAATCAGGCACAAACCAGATGAAACACAGGATAAATCAGATGTGTTCTTCGTCCATGGTGCTTGATAGCTAGCAGAGTTGTGTTTAGAGGCAGAGATGTAGATCAAAGACCCAAAGCCTCTGCTCACCAAACTCACTCCACTCTGGGAGCAAATTCATCAGGGAAACTCGCAGGCAAATACAAAACCAATGGTGCCCAAAACTCCTCATCAGTGTGTTACTGAAATTCACAGTGTGGCAAACTGAAATGGAGCAGGGATAAAGGGTAAAGAGGTGAGGAGAAGTTAACAAGGGGAGGTTCAGACTGTCACCAACTGAATAAAATGACATTCAAGGAGTCAGATGAGCTGCTGCAGGGAGATTTCAGATCCTCTCCTTTCACACACCTTCCCAAATCGACAGGATTTATAAGCTTAATACTGTACACTGGACCTGTGGAATGGCATTTTAGATGGCTCAGCTATATGTCAGACAGAGTAATGTGAGAGATGAGGCTCAACGATCTATTAAGTGTAAAATACACCCACAAGGATTTTTTAAACAAATCTTCCAGTATGTGCTAGGCTTCATACTTGTTGAGCTAAAGATACTTCAGATAAGGAAGCATACATATACACTCCACACCCACCCACACACACACACACACACACACACACAGACGGTGTAGCACAGACAGCTGCTATGACCCAGCAGGCTGTTACCTACTAGAATATAATGTGATGTGACTGCCGAGAGGCCAGTGGAGGACAGGAGCACACTGACACACTGCAGCAGCAGCTACACACTGAGGGCTGGCTTTACACAGTGACGTGATAATTATAACTGTTTGCGAACCTTTAACCAGCACAGCTTTCTCAGCTTAACCCCTGATACGTTCAGACCACTTAATGCAAATAGTGCCAGATACAATTTTCCAGTAAGAATGCCTTAAGTGCAATGTAAGCACTGATTCTCCATATCTCCCAGGTGAAACATACAGCAAGCTGCTTTAACTCTGTGCAAGGGAGAAAACAGACTGTAAGCAATGACACATGATTTGTCAGTGTGCAGGCATGGCGTAACTCCTCTTGATCCAAATCCAGTTAATTATTTATTTATTTATTTATTTATTTTAATTTCAAGTAATGATAAACCAATATCAATATTATCATAATTAAAAATAACATAAATTGGCAATCCAGCCCGCTCTGGGTGTTTAATACTACACACAATTACAGATGAACTAGTTGGACGGGAGTCAAGCTGAAAAGGTGAATGAACACAAATCTATGAGGTCAGTGTTGCTGCAATAAATAAATAAATAAATAAATAAACATTGAGTCAGTGCGAGCATTGACATGACAAGCTGGCGCGGACTGTAAAACATCGCCATGTACAAAAATGTCATTACACACCACACACATTCACAAAGAGGTTGAGGTCAGTAACACCGACGGAGGTCCCTGTGTAGCTGACTCATCTTGTTGTTACAAAACTGACAGGAAGGTGTAGTGAAGAGAGGACACACACACACACACACACACACACACTCACAGTCAGGCTAATTTCTAGCTGTGCGTCAGCTGTTATTTCCTATTCTAGAGGGAGATGGGCTGTGACAGTCATTACTGCAGCACACACACACTGAATAAGAAGCCACCCGCCGCTTTTACACCGCAAATACATTCACAAGGTCATGCTGCAGTTTTATTACAGGGATGAGAAAGAATGAAAGAAAGAAAGAAAGATAGTTTTTGCATAAAACATGCAAAAAATTTAATTATTTTTTCCCAGTGTATAATGTTGAAGTGCATCAAACACGAGGACATGGGATTTCTACATGATTAATTAGCTCTCTTACTATTGCAAAATAAATAAAGAATGAACATGATAATTTTTATGTGATAAATGTGTTAAATTTAATATTAGGATCTGTAATAAACCATTCCCTCACATTTTTTTCTTCACTGTGTCAAACGATGTTAAATTAAATTGTTTTCTGTATGAAAAATATGATGACGCGTATGTCCGCTGGAGAGTAGCCTACACAGGAGAGTACACATCATCATCACAGGCTATACTGATCATATAGCCTGTGATGATGATGATAATGATGATGATGATGAATCCTATGACACGGGAACAAGTTGCACGACTGGGCTGGGGGAACACCTTCATCTCCAGGCGGAGCACCCATTCTCCCAGTACAGATCACTGGGTGTCCACCTGGATTCCATCAGCTGTGTGTGGTGGGATCAAATTGACCAATTACATCATTCTTCCTTTAATGTTGTTCTGTTTGTTTCTAAACTTTGCTCTCATTGCATTTGTTTGACGGAAAGAACTGGCAATGATGAATGAGAACATTCCTTTGTGATAAATGAGTTATTTAGCAGATGAATGACTTGTTTGTGTTGGCTCACTTTGGAGATAAACAGATCAGGGATGTCAGTATTTGATGTGTGTCTGAGTCTGTTCTTAATTCAACCCCAAACCAAAGCCAGTTGTCCTCAGAGGACACCACAAGGAGGAGTGGAGCCTGGAGGAGAAGAGCTGCAGTTCTCCACCACCTTCACTTTACTGATGACTTTACTGCAGAGAGCCCTGCTGTTGTGTCCTCAAGCAAGGCACTCGGCCTGACTGCTTGGGTAAACTGGATGCTTACCAAAGCTATGAAGATTAACAACTTTATTTATTCAAATTAAACAGCCCCAGGAAAGAGAGTCTGTGTTGAGAATAGAGGAAACATCAGGAGGAAGCTGGGGAAAAAAATCTGCAGCTTCAGTGACCATAAAATTTACAGGTAAAATACTCATAACTACAGACAGCTAATAATAGCTCAACAAAATATATCCTGCTTAAACTCTTCAAAGTCAAACTTTAAGACATCATATTTAAGTTCAACTTCATTGAGAGCCCTTAATCACTGTTACGGTGTCAAAGGGCTTTACAGTTTATAGAAAACAAAACGACACCGCCCTGAGCCATCATAGAAAGAAGAAAGAAACAAAGAAAAAAACTGCCTGTATGAGAAGACACATATATATCCCAAAAACTATTAATGGTCTCAAACACTGAGGAGAAAACACAGCTTTAAAGCAGAACTTGCAAGAACAGACTTGCATAAAATCTAGTGGAGACAGGCCGTTGGAAACCAGTTCCTTAGAAGTCTGAGTCACAATCTGTGTGCCAGATGTCTCTGGCATGGACCAGGTAGCTGAAGTTGATCTTGGTGGTGGTGATGATGGGTCATGTAGCCAAGGACACAAAACACTAATAACAACACTAATAACAGTTTCATGAACTTCCGGTTGGTCGCCTGTTGTTGAGCTTACATTGCCTGTGCCTTTAACATGTTCTGCAGGGTGGCAAACACACTCAATACACATATGCCCATAAGCACACACACATTCACCAGCTTCTGCACCTTTGTGTCCCACAAAGTAAACAAGCGAATACAAACGCATCCTCACTCCTACACACAGACTGTAACAACACTCTCTTTATTCACTGCCTTCGGTCAGAAAGTCCATTGAGATCCACCTCAAAACAGACTAAATGAATAACACACACCCGCTCCTCTACTGTAGCACTCCCATTTCTTAGATAAGGTGCAGTTTTTTTTTATTATTATTATATTTTTGTTTTGTTTTGTTTTGTTTTGTTTTGTTTTGGGATGTATGATGTGTGATGTCTGAGACAGTGCTGCTTGAATCTTGGGAACTTCTTGGCCTGTTGGGGATACCGTGGTGGGCCAATCGGTTTCATTTTGTGGATACTGGATGTAATTGTAAAAATGCCATTACCAACGTTTCATCAAATTTGACCCAGCAGTGTCCGAGATACTGATTATGAAACTTAGGACTCTGCTCTGGTTGCTCTGGTGATGGCGCTGTGGCGGGCTTATCAGTTCTATATTCAAAATGCCAGACCCCAGCGTCAAAATCCATTATTCCCCCATCCATCTGACAGACAGATGCATGGATGGACAGGTGGACAAATGGGACTTTCACACATAGACATATGTAGAGTTTATGTCTTGTCCACTGATGTCACAAAATATCTGGTTGGGGGGCAGAGTAGCTAAGGAGGTACAGTGGTTGTCTGGTAATCGGAGGCTTCCCATTTCCATCCACGGCTCCTGCAGAGTGTGTCAAAGTGTCCTTGAGCAAGACAATGAACTCCTAACTGCTCCTGATGGGCAGCTTGGCACCTTGCATGGTAGCTTTCTGCCATCAGCGTGTGAGTGTGTGTGTGTGTGTGTGTGAAGGTGAATGTGAGACAAACATTGTAAAGCGCTTTGAGAAAAGTGCCATAGAAATGCAGTCCATCAATTATTTACCATTTATCTGAGCTTATCCCAAGATGGTGCTGATTTACAGACATGGGGGCCCCCCACCACCACAGCACCACCAATACTATTCACTATTGTCAATGCTTGATCATTCGCACACCTACTGTAACCTAACACCCCCAAGCACCAATTTGAACCAAGCATTCAAATTAAGAATTAATGTTTTTGAATATATTCTGTTTGCATCATCAACAACACATCCTTCGTGGGAAGGAAGGAAGGTCAACCGGTCAGAAAAGTGTCTGCTCAGAAAGATTGGGCTAAAACAGCCAGTTAGGCAACAACACAAGAACAGAACCAAACTGATGAAGCTGAAACAGATCCAAATGACACTCATGGAGGTGCTGATGGAGAGAAGAGTCGAGCCAGCACCAGTGATGAAAGGCAGAGTTATTGGCAAGAGGTGAGGAGGTAAACAAGGAAGGTGAAGAGGAGATAAATGTCAGAGTACTTCAACTAAAAAGAAAACCTGAAAGTACCCAAAGTGGCTAAAAGATAAACACAAGTGACTGTCAGCATGGAGAAAAATCATTCAAACAAAAGCAGTAGAGTCTGATTCCAGCATGAAAGATCGCTGTTCTGCAGACAGTGAAATAAAACAGGATTTGTTACCACAATATCTGAAAACTGTAAGAGGGCAAATGGTTATACGGAAGAAAATAAAACCATTCTGCACAGAAAAAAAAAAAAAAAACATTAAGTGACATTTTTGGACTATTTCTCATGTGTGAGTGGCGAGGACTGGGAGATGAGCTGGGGGCAGAGCAGGATGATTTGGCCTGGAGCAAGGAGCAGCGGGATCAGGATGTAGTTGGTGTTTTCTCTCACTCCAAAATCACTCAATTACGCTCCATCCTTCACGACCCATCATGCATTTATACATCAGTTACTAGGCTACATTGTTAGAAGGTGTTCCAAAGCCTGTGTGACATGTTTATGATAAACTGAGACATTATTATTATTCAACCAACCAGCAAAGGCCGTTTATTTTCATTCATAAAATTACAGGCACCAAGAGTTTTCATCAGCCCTCCTCAGCAGGATACTGACCATTTCAGCAAATTGAGTCGACGACAAAGGCCGTTACTGAGAGAGGGCTCTCTGATTGGGCCATCAGCTGAAGCAAATGGGGACAGGATGAGAGACACAGCGATCCAGCGGTGTAGATATTGTAGTTAGTAGCAAGCAAGCTAGGTAAACACAGACAGCTACTTGTAGTTAAAAAAAAAAAAAAAACTTCCATAAGCAAAAATTCTTCAGCTGACAATGCCAGTGCCACTTGCAAACGTATTATCATACATATCCCTGACCCATGTAAATTTTTTTACTTTTTGAGACTACCGCCCCTCCTGGTATAGAAAATGACTTCCTCTTGCTGAGGTGCAGCCTGTCTGCTGCCAGCTGCAGCCCTGTGCAATTTGACCATCTGCCTCAGTTGGCTCTCTTTGAAGTCAGCTTGGTGTGTCCTGGGCGTTGACTACATCTAAATATTTCACCATACATTTTTCATTTAGCCCATTTTAGCCCATTTGTTCACACCTTACCTGTCATTTTAAATAACTGTCCGAAGGGTGACAAGTATTTGATTAGTGCAAGCCCACGGCTCACTGTTTGTGACGAATAAAAGTAAGACAGTATTGGCGTGGTTGCTAAATTAAGTATTATATGCTGTTTATTATGCTTCTTCATATGCTAATTAACTGCTTAGACATTTGGAATATTATTTATAAACACATAAATCAATAAACAAAGAAATGAAAACAATGAGATGGAAACATAGTACCGATGATGTGGACAAGGACATTTACAGAATGCTTTGAACAGGGAGAGCAAGCAAGAACATTAAAACACATCCTGAAATGGAGTGACTGCAAAATGCTTTGAGCAGGGAGCAGAAATTGTTGCTGCTCCCCACCACTCACGCATTCTTTGATTCAGTCAAATTTCAGATGACAAGTGGAGGAAAAGGAGGTTTTCCTGACCAGGAATTGTATAGAATGAAGAAATCAAGAAACTCAGACTCAGACTTAAAAAATCATGGTGAAAAAGCCTGACATGTTTTGTCTCGATTTGATCGTTCTCTCATGTTTTTTCTTGTGGAGAAAAAGATGAAAGCCACATCTTTTTCTCCACAAGAAAAAAGGTGTTTTTGTTTTACAGTTTGTTTTACAGTCACTTTTATGAATGCATAGTCCTTGTGTATGGTCTGAAAGCACAGTTTTAAAAGAAAAATGTTTTAAATGAATCTAGGTTGAAATTCATTTGGAGAATAATGCATGATAAGTTAAGACAATATAAATGGGCTTATACTAGAAATATTTTATTTATCAGGCTATAGGTTCTACTGTTTTGAACACCAGTTTAGTGTCTAAGGCACCAATTCTCAAGAAGCAATTAAATCACGTGGACATACCATAGAATTCATCTTTGGTATTTGAGAAGAAGTATAGTTAGAGCAGATTTTTCCATGCACTGCACTCTTCTATGGGACATGATCTCACCGCAACGAGTGAAATATAGTGATGAGCAGTGCAGTTTTATTAATGACTGCACGGTAATGAGCAGGAGGAGGATGTTTGTCTCCTTTGCTGAAGGTGTGCCAAAGGTCACCAAAGAGGACAATGTTTAGCTGAAAGAACCACTGACTTTGTCAGGACCGTATGTAGTGTATACAGAGTATGAATGGAGGAAAGGACCCTGACATTGATGGACTTCCAGTGGAATTCTACATTGCAGGAATGAGCTTGTTGAAGACCTTTTAGTCAGTCTTCAATGGAAGCCTTAAAGAATATGTTTTCCATTAAGCTGCAAAAGAGAGGTAATCAGTCTTCTGCCAAAGAGAGGAGCTCTTCAGGACATTGAGAACAAACATCCTGATTCTCTCCAGTGTGCAGACTATAAGATCCTGTCCAATTTTGGCCAACAGATTGAAGCGGCTGAATTATCAAGTTTATCAATCAGGAGCAGACATACTGAATACCTAGTGGGTATATTTTAGACAACATGTCTGCAGCTGCATCTCACAAGTTCCTAGAGCTCTGATCTTGGTCTCATTTTCTTAGACCAAGAAAAGGAATTTGACCCACTACCACTGGGAAATATTCAAATGTCTTGTCTTCTGAATACTTTTCATTGCTATGATCAAGGTTTTTGGACCAAGACATGGACAGCGTGCTGATAATAAATGGAATGGAATGGAATGTTGCCATTGAACACACATCACACAAAATTCAGTCTAGTAGTGAAGGATTGATGTTACAAAACTAATATAACAAGCTTTTGTAGATGACATAATTCTCCTTGTTAAAAATCAGGTATATGTAAGTTGGGGATAATTGCTAATGACTTTGGAGTTATTTCCTAATGCAAAAGTCAACTACAATAAAGTGCCGTTAGGAGGAGTTGGAGTTGTCGCTCCAGCAAGGATGTTAAAAAGAGGAGGCATCAAATATCTGGGCGTGTACCTCAGTGATTAAAGTAATAGTTAGGGATGAACGAGTACACCACTATCTGTATCTGTATCTGTTTAACCATCTAAATTATCCGTGTCCGTATCCTTACTTGGAGGGGGCGGGGCCAAACCCGGAAGTGGGTTGTGCTTAAACCGGAAGTTGGTGGGGTTTGACTGGAAATGGGTGGGGCTTAACCGGTAGGTTATTTTAAGCCTGAAATTGATACGAGTTGATCAGAAGTTGGTATATTTATTGTTTATTGGAAAACTATTTTCAGAACAGCCTCAGAACTGAGCTTCAGATCAATGTTTTTGATCACAATAGTAAATGAACTATTTACAGAACAAATTTTTTACAAACACAGAACATGAAAATTCTTAAGTGCATCAATGAATACAACACATGCAGTAGGCAATTATGAAGTACTAGAGAGAGAGAAAGTGTGTGTGTGTGTGTATATATATATATATATATATATATATATATATATATATATGTATATACGTGTGTGTGTGTGTGTGTGTGTGTGTGTGTGTGTGTAGATAGATAGATATAGCTTAATATGTAATATTTATACTACTACTACTATATTTATTTTTTAGGAACTAGAGTGAGAAAGTGTCAGACTCTCAGTGCATGCAGCCAAAATAAAATACAAATAATAAAGTCCCTTGTGTGTTCAGCTAATGTATGTGTAAGTGGTGTGTTTGTGTTAAGACTGTGGTACGAGCAAAGTTTTCCAACTGACTTTATATCAGATGGTAAAAAAAAAAAAAAGCTGTGTGTCAGCAGCGAGAGATGCGACGCGATTCACATTCAGCCCCAAACCCTAACCCTAACTCTGCTCAAAAGCAGCGCGTCTGTTACCAACCAAGTTTAGCAGAAACGCTACTAACAGTGATTACAAACCGAGGGAAGAGCGAGCTGAAAAAACCTGACCGCTACTGAGACACGACGGGAGCTGTCACACATGAGTGAGTGATAGCTGAGGTTGTCCCTGTGTGTGTGTGTGTGTGTGTGTGTGAGCGGGGCACACGGCGTAGGGGAGGGGCGCTGTGTGTGACCGGCCTATCACACAACGTGAACACAGTCAGCTACCCAGCGTGGATTTTCATTAATCACGTGCACAGATATTGACTCATATTACTCAGATCAAACTCGTACTCAGCAAAAGTGCTTTATCCGTACCGGATACTCGTTTCAGAGTATCCAGCTCAACCCTAGTAATAGTAAGGAAAATTTAGGAAGGTGCACTACAGAAGATGATGAATCTGACAGCCTCTGCAATGTGGTATCAGTTGAGGTGTGGTGAAATATTTATTAACTCAGGCTGCTAACCTGCTCCGTCACAGTGCCGGAGGAGGCTGTGGGTGGCCATGGTCACCATACACTGAATCCTGGCCACCCTATTGGCCACCCCAAGCAACAGGTCACTGAACCAGCTCTGCACTGCCGCAGCACCACACCTGGTCACTTCAGCTGCACACACACTACATTAAAGTTGTGCCCACTCAGCACTGTGCGGCCTGAGAGAACACTGTGGCACGCAGCAAACTATTTCGTGATGGAGAGAAAATGCCACAGTTTAAAACACGAGCGATTTATTTTTACACAGCCCATAATCCATATTGCAAAGGACTGATCAAGGCACAGAAACTTCTCTCCCCTTTGGATGCTATTTTTAGTTTATGTTACTTGAACTTGCTTCCAAGTGCACTTGACACTGCTGGGACTGCAACAAACATCATGTTGAGAATAATCCTTGTAGGGTATTTATCAAAGCTGCTATTCAACCACACTTTCATTGTAAACAATATTGATCAAAATCAAACCTTATTTAAAAACTACAAACACCATCTACAGTACGACTGAAGATGATCAAAAGGCTACACACAGCCTCCCATCTTGATCAAAAATGCCCACTCACCCCCTACACAGACACAAACTGGTACATTATTTACAAGTGAGTAGAAAACAACACCCTAAGCATTGCCAGTATCAAGCACACCACAATGTTCTCTGCATCTGCTGGCACTCCTCTTTTCCACATAGGTTTTGTAGCTCCTCCAAAAAAGGAAAAAAAAAATGTTGAGCAGACACACCCTCCTCCTCCCTGTAACTTTATACCTTACACCCCCCATGTTGAAGTCCCTGAAAAAAATAAAAGTAGCCCTACTGTACACATCAATGTACCATCCCCAACAAACAAAAGTGTCTGTGTGTTGTCTGAGAGGGAGGGAGAGAGAGAGAGAGAGAGAGAGAGAGAGAGAGAGAGAGAGAGAGAGAGAGAGAGAGAGAGAGAGAGAGATACCGATTTCTCCAAAAAAAGAAAGACTCCACCTAAGGTTTTGATTGTTTGGCTCACTGAGATGATCACAGACCCAGATCTGTTCAATCTGTTTCTATTTTCTCTCATCCAAAACAAAACTCATTTTGAAGTTTCCACAGGCGGCTTTCCTGCAGTCCACACAAATCTATGCTTTGTTTTGGGCTGAGGCAGATTACTCACTGCTGAATAATTTATCTTGATGTTCAAGGGTGAAAGTGATGGGTTTTTGAATCTGTCTCACAGTGGTGGTTTTCAACTCGGGTCTAGTTCCAACTGCAGGCAAATCATATTTGTTTATGATATCAGAACTTTAAGACAGATTTTTCACACTGTTCTCTGCAAGTGATCAGACCTGATTTGTATGTCTGGACATTATATCTGAATGGGTTGCTGTGGTAACGATGTAGGAGTGAGTAACTACATACACTGGTAACATGTGGAAAGACGAAAAATGTAGATCCATCATGCTGCTCAGCTGCTCTGATGCACCTCCATCACTCTGGATGTGACCTTGTTGCGTGTTGGGTTGCGAGTGACGCAAAAGACAGTTTGAAATTCGATTTGAGAGACCAGAGTGTCTGGACTGAGACAAATCTATAGAAATCTGACCAGAATCACATTTCAAACCACCTCCAAAGTTTGGATCTGATCTGCAAAAATCACTTTTTTTTCCTGTCCAGATTTTATAAAATCATTTTGGATACAATCTGGATGTGCCAAAAAAAAAAAAAAAAAAAAAAAAAAAAAACATTATTTGGGCTGGCTGGCTTTTATATGAATTGCAGTTTAACAGCTTTGCTGAACGCTGAAAACACTGTTACAAGGCAATAAATGACAGTGCATAAATTACATGCTAGGATCTGGAAATATCTGATAAGAAAAAAAAAAAAAAATCAGAATTCAGAAACGCATTAAGTTGCATCAGATACAATCTGGATATGCCAAAAAATAGATTTGGGCTGGTAGTCTGAACAAAGCCTCAGTGAATCCAAGCTTTGTAAATCAGGTTCTTTGTAAATCAGGTGTTGTCTGCAACAATGTTCCCATAGCGACAGCCTACAAATCGAAGAGCCAAGACCCACATTTCACATCAGAGAAACAAAAATACACCTTGAGGGATATGAAGAATTTTATATTCGTGGTTAATGGCAAAACACACACCACAGCCAAGAACAAAGAAGAAAGCTAAATTAATACATTTACCTTAAAACTTAATCCACTTTCACTAATGCCATATTGTTTATTTATAGCGTAATAACTGAATACACTTGAGCCGTAAAGCATTAAAATGACAGTTACAGCATATTTACTGACAGCTTAAGCAATCACACCATTTATTCATTAACATTTTCACACGAGACTCAGTCTGTCTCTATACCACAATTAAGGTATTAAGTGGGTAATGGCTTACATCGGATTAACATCATAGCCTCTCATATTATGGGTGAATCGCTAACAACTGGTAAATCCTATCTCACACTCCACTCCTTTAGCCTTGCCTGTAGCGCTGCCTTGCTCTCTCGCCCTTTTCCAACCATCCATGAGTGTGTGTGTGTGTGTGTGTGTGTGTGTGTGTGTAGTATGTCTGGTATGGTTTATTTTCCTCTCTATATTGTTCCAATGTATGTCCAATTGTGACTATGTGAGATATTCATGTGAAATTTACTTACTGTATTTAGTGTTATCATAGTTTTCTGTTTGTTTTTGTTGTTGCTTTTTTTTTTTTTTTTTTTGCTTTAGTTTAGTGCTGGAAATGTAAAATAAAGGTGTTTTTAAAATGATTTTCTTTCGTTTACTTTATGAAGCTCATGGCTGTATTAATTTAGGTGCTATAAAGTGGCATTCAATAACGCCACTTTTCTCCTTAATTTATTTATTGACTTTTTTTGTCTCACTTTTTTATTCTGTTTTGTCTGTGGTTTATGTGTAACCTGATTTTTATGCATTTTGTGATATTTTTATGATTATGCTTTTTCACTGTATTTGTTGATATTGCTTTGCTCTGCTCTATACTGTGAAATAGTAATCATAAAAAAAGAAATAGCTAATATTAAAAATTTCTCTCAGAGCTGAAGTGGATACATACGCCTTGAAGTCAGCTCTAACAAACACCAGCCTGAATCAGATTTCTGCTGGAATCAAACCTAGGAGGCCGTCTGTCTTTGGTTCTGTCTGTCTGCCTGTCTGCCTGCCTGCCTGTCTGCCTGTCTGTCTCTTTCTGCATGGACATCTGCCTTATGTCCTGTCTGTTAGCTCTGCTCTGTCTCTCTCTTGTGTAGTGATTTACCTGCAACCAGTTCACCTTGCAGAGATTATAATCAGCCTCAACACCAGTGGCCAATATTAGGGCCCTATAATTTCTGCAATCACGGAATCACGAACGGAATCACGGAATTAGCCAAATAAAACAGAATCTATTTTTTAACACGGATTATCGCGGAATTTGACATAATTTGAATGAAATGCTGTTTTGGTGTGGAATATGAACGTATGTCTGGGTGAAATTACATGGAGTGAAGCAAATCTGGGTGGCACAACCCCTCCAGACATTTCACCTGCACCTGCACCACCAAGAAAAAAAATTACAACAACTGCACTGGCACCGTGCAAGTCCAAAAGGCAAAGAAACTTTCCAGGCTACAGCAGCGCACTGACATAGATTGTGTAACAAAGCGAAGAATTGCCACTCCGCTCTATTTTCACTGGCTAACAGCAGCACACTGGCTTAGCTTGTCTATTCAGAGAAGCAGTATCACTTCGGCTTATTTTTCAATCTATGTTATCACATGCATACTACTGCTTATTCATTGGTGGCTGAATTGTTGGGTCTGTTTGATAAGTAATTTACATTTAAAATTTAACATTTAAAACAAACACTAATTTAACATATTGTTAAATTACTGGAGTCAAGCTTACTGGTAAACATCTACTCCTTCAAGATAATTTATTAGGCTATGTTCTACAACTCATAAACATACACTGACACAGACTTAAAACGGAAAAAACGGAATTTGGGAAAAAATAAAACGGATTTTATAGGGCCATACAATATGCAAAAAAAAAACACAAGTACATATTGTACAAGTTCATTGAAAAAAGTGTCATCATTGAATAGTTTGTCCATCAGACTCCATTGTTTACAATATCTTGTATAGCACATGAGTTGGCAGTGTATCATGGTTGAGCAGATGGCTGTGCAGATTGTGTTAGGGAGTTTGTTGTTCAACAGTAAAATATCAGCCCTTTCAGTAGATATCCTTATTATTTCTATTTGATTAACAAATCTGATAAGTGCTTGTAAGAAATGTGTTCTTATGTATAAAAAACTATGTTGTCCAATACACTATTATCAGATTTTTTATTAATCCGAAATATCAATATTTGCCCAAAAAATTTAGTACTGGTTGGCCTCTTATACGCACAACTGTGTCTTTAGCACAGGGAGACAGTAAAAAAGTACTTTACACAGCTTTGTGTTGCCCATCCATCCAAGCACGTAATAGCATTCACACTTTCACAGTAAACAGCGTTAAACAAAATGCATCACACTTGCTGCTCTGCACAAACCTGCAGGTATTTGGAGCAGACATATAACTGCATTGATCAAAGGATGTACTTTTTGATTGTCTCATTCATTTGAATGGCTGTGGGCTCTGCTGTGTGTCCTACTTCCTACAAAACAGCAGTCAGATCATTCCACTGGGGCTCTGGGACTGTGTGATTCATTACAGGAAGATGTAACAAGAGTAAGTTTTCAAAGCAAAAAGACTGCCGCAGATCATTCTTCTTACCATTTCCTTGTATTTATCTCTATCTCTCTGTCTGTCTGTCTCTCCATTTTAGTGTGAAGTTCAGTAGGGCTGTATTTTAGTAATCGAGTAAGCTACAGATTATCCCAAAAATGAAGTAATCAGATATTTATTAGAGAGCAAAAGTAAATATAAAATGCTAATAATAAGAAGAAGGCCAGATTTCTTAAAATCAACAATTACTTTGCTTGAATAATTACTTTTTATTGCATATTTCATGATACTAATATATTCCAAACAATGCAATGTTTAATGCATAAAGTGCCATATTACATTAATGTCTTATAAGATATTGGTCAAAATTACTGTGAAAACATAAACTAATTTGTCCTTCGAACAACTATATTTATTCACATTTCACACCAAAAGTTATATATATATATATATATATATATATATATATACATATATATTGATGACATAGCATCCTTCGTCCAGTACTCACTTTTACTGAATAGAGCTTGAACATCTCACAGTGTAACTCGATACAACCTCTCACGATAAAGAGGAGCTGACTGCAGCTCAGTGAGCCCCGGGTCTCTTTCAAACTCAGAGTTGATTATGGATCCTTGTCCCTGTTCAGTCCTGACTTGTAGGCCAACTCAGGCAAAATGCAGTTCTCTTGTGTTGGTGGTCGTTTTGTGTGTCATCTGTGATGATGCCTCCGTTTACTCTCTCTAAATAGTGCAATATGTTTGGCTCACTTCACCGGGGAAATGACCTCATGCCTCAGTCAGCTAAGGGGACAACAAGTGATTACAATAGCAACAGCAAGAGAAGAGATGCCCTGCTGTTGCCAGCCTTCCCTGTAGTGGAAAACACTTGTAGCTGCTAAAGGTTCCAAAGTTTACACATGTTCTGCTGTGTTCTAGTTGAGGCTCCCTTTTCTCGCTCTCTGTGCTCCCTTCCTCCAGCTCACTACCATAGTTTGCAACTCGCACAGTCAAAGCTTTGAGACAGAGAGTTTGACTCGAGAAATCTTGGAGTTCCTATAGGAATCATTCCAGCCCTACGTGGGAGGCAAACATGCTACTAATTAAGATTACAAAATGTAATTTGTCCTAATTAGTTGGCTGAATCCTCTAGAACAGGGAGTCCCTGGCACCCTGATGAACAGGGAAATACCAAGCTAAAAGCTTACATCAGCTCTTTGGAGGGTAGAGGCCAATGTAACAAAGGAGCTTGATCTTGTTATCACGCTCAAGGCAGATGCATAGTTTAATGAGAACAAGAAAACAAGCTTCTTCATGGAGACACTAGGAGAGCTGAGAAACAAAAGGATTTGTTTCCAGACCAGCAGGGGTGAGAGCAGCTCTAGAGGCAAAAGTCTTAATAATTACACCATGTATTGGATGAGCTCAAAGTAATTGCAATTGTAAATGTGTCTCTCTTTCTACTGACTAACAGAGTGGCATTCACAGCCCATCAATCCTTATAACTGAGTATGTCTTAATTCTGCTGCCTTGGAGAACCCAGTCAGGGGTGAAGAACTCTACAGGAGAGATGACAGAGGATATTAAAGAGAGCAGCAGACTAATAACTTTCTACAGAGGTTCACCACACCTCAACACATCATAAAACATTTCCCATCATGAATAAACCCTACAGATTCATTATAATTATCAGGAAAAGTCTGGCTCAGGCCGTGTAGAACAGATCTGTTCAACAGTCCCAAGACCAACTGGCTTTTACATTTTCAAATGAAAACTTCTTGAAATGAGTGAAATGATCCCAGAGTGGGTGAGAAAAGAAACAGACAACCTTCCTGCAGGAAGTCTGCCAGGAAGAGGCTAGATGAAACCAGAAAAGCTTGAAACTCAGGAGTCAGATCTCAGAAAGTGTTTGTCAAGCACCATCAGGGAGATGTGATCCTGGCAACAGAGATAAGTGTTAAAGCTTCACTCTGTGATTCAGCTCAACTGTGACAGACAGGCTAAAGAATACAGGGGTGATATTTACAAGCTGGACAAAGGACTCTCAAAATGGCATAGATTTGCCACATCGCTTTTCCATGTTATCTCTGAAAATAATAAAAGATATGTTATTTTATACTGGGTCAACCTTTAAGTTCTCTATAACCAAAAAGAAGACATCTCTAACATCTTTGGTTGACATTTTTATTTTCTCAGGGACTCTCTGAGTCACTGAGGCTGAATCTTTGACAGCTAAAAGATGTCAGACCCACTGAACCACAACATTTACGGCACTTTACCTGTTTAAAGCCGCAGTAAGACAAGGACACTTTTACCCTCCACTGTGGGGTATAAAAACTGAAACATGTCTCTAAATGTCACTTATCGCCACAGCTCAGAGAAACTCTGCAGCAGAAATACTTCAATCAATCTGTCCATCAATAAATCTTGATTGACATAGCACCTTTTTAAAACTTCACAAGAAATTAAAGAACAGTAATAGACCATAAAGCAAGCAAATAAAAACAAGACAATAAAATACAGATAGGACATAAGAGAGGGCTCCCATAAACCAGCTACATAGCAGGTCTATCAAAAAGTTAACAGCCAGAGATAAAAAGTGAGAATTCGGATGTTATTTATAAATATTTATTGAAACCGAAACCAGCTGACCTGATACATGGAGTTGAGTCTGTTCTAAAACTGAGAGGCAACAGCAGAGATACAAGAATTTCCTTAAAGAGATAACCTCGTCCATGAAATCAACAGCAGTGTTTGGTTTGAGGACCAGAGGGATCTAATGGAGTTAATAGTTGGGAGGGTTTGCAGTTTGGAAATATACTCTGGTACAAGCCCGGAGTGGCTAATCGGGAGGACCGGGACAATTCCCGGTGGGCTGGTCTGATGTTTGGGCCGCGAGGGCCGGTGTTCACTTTTTTTTATTTTTATTTTTTTGGGGCCGGTGTTCAGTCCAGTCATGGCAGTGGGTTGATCACCTATGCTGCTTACCGCTGTGCCTGGGCCGCCTCCGTCTCCACTGGCAGCTTTTTTTTTTTTTTTTGCACACTCACCCTGACGTAAGACGTCCGTGCACTCGGTCAGTGGTGTTTCAAAGATGGAAAATAGAAAGAGCAAGGGTGGCACGGAGAAGGCAAGAATTAAAAAGAGGAAAGCTCTGGAAACAGACGCAGCCAAATGTGCTAAAATTGGCAACTTTTTCACTAAAACGAGCTCGCCGTTTGAAACGACAAATGACGACGATGAAACGGGTAAGGCAAGATGTTGAACTTTGCCTGCAAACCACCGTTCAACTTAATTAATTATCAAGTCAATGAATTGTGTGGCCTTGTGACATATAACGTTCTGCCTATGTTGCTGCCCTAGCCGAAATTACTGGCTTGCGCCCTTCCATGTTACGACTCCTACTGCGGCGCCAGTCGGCCGCGGCACCGGCCACTCACCTGTTAGATCCGGCAGACCTGACCGGGTGGGCGCGGTACCGGCCGGTGCCGCGGCCGGCCCGCCTGATGCCGACCGGTGGCTTTTTTATTCAAACAAGATCTTGTCCATATAAAAAGTAGGCTATTTTTCCGAAAAAGGGTCTTGCAAAAGAGGGGTTGTCATAAAATCAGGGTCGTCTTTTATGCGGGTCAGTGTGGTAGTCTAGAAAACTAGCGATTGTTTTTTTTTTTTTTTTTTTTTTTTTCGGAGGGCGGCCCCCAAGTAGATTGCGCCCAGGGCGGTTGCCCACATTACCCATAGCAAAAATCGTCCCTGCATATAACATGACCTTATATAATTTAAATAATAGTATGATGCAACGCCACATAACTGGGAAACTTTGTCTTGTAGCCCCTCAGAGTCAGAAGCAAGATCCAGCACCAAGCACCAGTGGACTTGTGGGCCATGAGCCCACAAGTCCAGAGTGGGCAGGTAGGATTGCTCATTGAGTGAATATTAGAATTAATATGATGAAGAGTATGGTGTAGACCTGCTCTATATGAAAAGTGTCCTGAGATGCTAGATGATTCAGCACTACTTTAATGAAACTGACCTGAATTGATCAGAAGGCTTTGTAAAAAGAGGAGATTTGTGCTGAGAATTATGACAATTTTTAAAATGTGATTTGGTGTCAGAAGCAGAGCCAGGAGCCAGTAGTGATGAGGGGATTGCTCCTGTCAGTATGGAAGGAACAGGTGACCTGTTGTAACAGTGTGTGAACAAGCAAGCATTAGTTCCAATACAACCACTTTCTATGCTCAAACGATAGTAGGTTGTGACCCGTTATATTTTTGGATTTTAATAATAGGTCGTGATCTAAAGTGGGCCGGTCTGAGGCATGAAACTCCAGTGCTGAAAATGAGTCCCACTCCGGCCCTGCTCTGGTAGGTGGTGAACAAGATTTAAAATTGATCATAAACTTGACCAGTAGGGAGGCCTGAACTGGACTGATGTGTCTGAACTTTGTTAACAAGCGAGCAGCTGCACTGGGGTTAACTGAAGCCTAGCCACTGCTGATTGGCTAAAAATCATAGACCAGGGAGCTGAAACCTTAGTAATGCAGAAACCAACAGCGAACCCTTTTTTTTGTTGATAAAACTATGGGTCAAAAATAACACCTAAATTATTTGAGGCAGATCTCAGATTAGAGACCAGTAGGCTAAGACACTTTTGTGTATCTTCAGGATTTACAACACATTTCAGCTAAAAACAACAACAATATCAGTGTTTAGCTGGAGGATATCTAGCTCTTAATGGCATAGAGATAAATCTTATGAAATATAAAAAATCTATTGAAATGATTTGGTTTGACAGATAATACTGCATGTTGTGTGTAACAATGCTATGAGATGTTAAAAGTGGAGATAATATGGTACATTGTTTGCTTATAGAGTGAAAATACAGTGGAACCAAGAATTGAATGCTGTGGCAACGCCAAGTTAGGAGGAATAATAAGGCAGAATGACCAGCAGACACTGTTAGAGAGTTGAGAAGCAGCCAAGACCAGCCCACTGCCTTACAAGCCTGTCCAACAACATGCTACAGCCAGTGGTAGCAAATGCCACATTATGGCAACACAGTACTAAAATGAAGCATTTTGCCAGCATCAGCATGCATACTATCATTAGTAACTCCGAGCAGGGTTTTTCTGCACTGCGGTTCCAGCAAAAAAAAAAAAAAAAAAAAAAAAAACTGATTAGAATTTATCAAAAATATTATTACTCTAACAGCTGTCTGGAGACCTCTTTCAAGGACTTCAGAAAGAAATGGTAGCTTGGAAAAGGGGCTGTAATTTTGTGAGGCCGATGGATTAAGACTTTTTTTTTTTTTTTTTTTGCAGACTAAACACTGATGTAACGGTTTCCCTCTGTAGGGTTTGTATGAGCGTGTGTGTGTGGGTAAATGCAGATACTCTACCAGTCAGAGTCTGGATTTTGAAATATGCAACAGCCAAAAGAGTAACACAAAGTCGAAGGTTAAAAGGTCCCAAATTGCAGCAGAGTGCCAGGGTGACTCATTAAAGGGTTCCAGCTGCGACCATACAACTAGAGTTAGCATATGGATTATCCTTCTACTCAGCACTCGCCCTGTAAACGGATTCAAATGGCTGAGGTGGTGGGTTGGTCTGGTGGAAGTCTGTTTTGTACATCCCTGTTACACTAACATTTTGACAACATGCCGCATCACAAGCCTGATTGTCATCACCATGCAACAGGTTGGATGAGCATGGCTTGCAACTCTCACACACACTGTGCAGCACCGGGGGCTGAGTTGAAACAATCCCCCTAAATGTTAAATACGGAAGCCTCCTTGTTTTCACCAGCTCAATGGCTGGCCTTAAAGGTGAACTACAGTATGTGACATTGTATTAAAATGAGGATGAGAGTGTGAATACCTGACCCGGGCCCGTTGGAGCCCATCGGGACTCGATGGGTCATGCTAGTTTCTGACAAATATTTAGGAATAATGTTTGTGTTCTGGTCAGGCTTTGTCACATTGGTGTTATTTTAGTGAAAAATAATGGACCTAAGCAACTTCCGTTATAGTGTTGGAGTTTAAATGACGATGCTGAAGGCACCATGTAGGCTATGTCAGGCGGTAAATATAACCTAGTAATGGAGCACAAGCCAAATCTCAGGC
Organism: Myripristis murdjan; assembly: GCF_902150065.1. NCBI lineage: Eukaryota > Metazoa > Chordata > Actinopteri > Holocentriformes > Holocentridae > Myripristis > Myripristis murdjan. Next base: position 16,157,165 of record NC_043992.1, read on the forward strand.
TGGGGTCTCCATGCAACAGACCATTCACTCACACATCCTGTGTCCTGGGGTTACAGACCTAGAAAAGACCCAGACATGTGGGGATAAGGTTAAAAGGTCCCAAATTTGCCTGGTTCAGTCCTAGATAACTGTAAAAGTCACTGCCTGGCTGCATTATAAGTCCATTAAGGAGGAAGGTTGTGAAAATCCAAAATACTGTCATAGCTTAAGGAGGGCTTGAAAATATTATAATAATAAATTGAAATGTAGGTGATAAGTAGATTTGCTAATTTACACAGACATGGCCAACTGTTATAGAGGAATAGACTGGAACAAAGAAGTGTAGAGCAGATTCATTTAAATGTACCGTCTGTTCAATATTTTAACCCCTCACCCCTACACCAAGTAAACCTGTGGAATTGTCGGCTCTGTTATTTGAAGCTGTCTGATGATGAATGTGTCAAGTTCCCAAACCTCATTAAAGCACCATTAAGCCATCTGCAGAACACCTCTCTGATTTCAAAGGAGAGCAAAAGAAAAGTCAGGCATCACAGGGCAGGGAGGCACAGATACCCTTCAAAGAAATCTACCACATTGTTTATGGTATTATTGGGGTTTTAATAAAGGGAGTTTTTCCTCATTTATTTCCTACGCTTAGTTCTCTCTCACAAAGCTGCTCTGCCAAACGCAGCCGTGATGATGAATTAGCAGCTGGCCTTGTTAGAGGAGAGACAGAGTAGGTGATTACAATGACACTCGGCAGAATAAGCACTTACCCACTGGAGTTAATTTCCAAATGCAATGCTACATATGCACATTTTGACATTACATTTTTTAAAAAAGCCTGATATCACAGTTATTTTTTTGTCTGCAATATATTTGTAGCTGGTAGAGGCGTTTGCTCAACTGTACAATTAAAAAAAAAAAATTAAGAATCCAAAACATTTTGGGCAAAATACCCTTTTCCCCACATACCCAGACTGAGACAAGATGTTCAATACTATTTTCACCTCTGTACGTCCAGTGGTTTGGTTCCGGTGGGTAGCATTTTGTGTTACCTTAGCATTAAGACTTGAAGTCTATGGGAGTTATTAGCTTGGCTCTGTCAAAGAGAAAATAAACCTTACAGTAACTCTGAACATGTCTTATTTACACACTGTGCCAGGGTGAATTTGAAATATGCATCTTGGAATTTAAAAAAGAAAAAGAGTCCCAGGACGTGTATTTCAAATTCTCATGATATACTGTGCTGTAGAGGTGCTGTAAGGTTTATTTTTTCACTTTGACAGAACTAGGCTAATGACTCCCGTAGACCTCAAGTCTTTATGCTAAGCTAACACAAACTGCTACCATAGGAGCTGAACAACTGGCCGTACAAAGGTGAAAATGGCATAGAACATCTTGTCTCAGTCTGGGTAGGTTGGGAAAGGGGTATTTTTCCCAAAACGTTGGATTATTCCTTTAAGCTAAATTCGTGATCATTGGCTTCACCCTCTAATGGTGCTTGCTTGGTGACTGTTAGTCTTAATTGTTCATTTGGTTGCATCAGCACACTGAATTTTCCATGCACAGACAATGAGGGTGTTGCTACTCAACCTTGCGGCAGGGTGCCAGGGTGACTCATTAAAGGGTTCCAGCTGCAACCATACAACTAGAGTTAGCATATGGATCTATCCTTCTATTCAGCACTCGCCCTGTAAACGGAGACAATTGGCTGAGGTGGTGAAGTCTATTTTGTACATCCACGTTGTTACACTAACAACATGCTGCATCACAAGCCTGACTGTGATCACCATGCAACAGGTTGGCTGAGCATGGCTTGCAATTCTCACACAGACTGTGCAGCACCGGGGGTTGAGGTGAAAAATCCCCATGTTTTCACCAGCTCAATGGCTGGCCTTAAAGGTGAACTACAGTATGTGACATCGTATTAAAATGAGGATGAGAGTGTAAACTCCAACACTATAACGGAAGCCCATTGGAACCCATCAGGACTTGACGGGTCATGCTAGGTTCTGACAAATATTTAGGAATAATGTTTGGGTTCTGGTCAGGTTTTGTCACATTGGTGTTATTTTAGTGAAAAATAATGGACCTAAGCAACTTTCTTTATAGTGTTGGAGTTTACATGATCATGCTGAAGGCACCACGTAGGCTATGTCAGGCGGTAAATATAACGTAGTAATGGAGCACAAGCCAAATCTCAGGCTGGGGTCAGGTTTGGACACAAAATCAAGAATTCCTGTGTGGGTCAGGACGGGCTCGGTTACTATGCTCTCAGGCTCGGGTCAGGTTCAGACAAAAATATGTGACCCAATCCACACTCAAGTGAGGACTCTTTACACTTGGAATAAGAACAACATTTTAAAGGTGAGTCTACATAGTTCCCATCTGCTGGCCCAACTCGCTAATGAATATTTGCTTAATCCATGTTTTTTTGTCACTGAAATCTTTATACTTCTTGTGTCAGTCAACCCTCAATATTGCATAGTGCACCTTTATCTGTCTGCCAACATTTAAACCTCCACGCAACAGACCAATCACTCACACATTCTGTGTCCTGGGGTAAGTACAGACCTAGAAAAGACCCAGACACGTCCAGCAGAGAAGACCTGATGATCGGAAATCAAGCCAACAAAGCCAACACTGTTCAAATCTCCTTGATACCTATCCAAAAGAGCGGGTCTGTCAATGCTGCTTCACACGTGGTAGGGCTGGGTTCCCCAACCCAGTCCTCAAGGACCGCCTGTCCTGCAGGTTTTTGTTTCAGCTCTGCTCTTTCACACCTGATCCATTTAAGGGCTTCATGCTGATTGGTTAAAGCAGATCTGCCTGAACAGGGCATGCAGGAAGATGCGTGGGCCTTAATTGGGTCAGGTGTGCAAGAGCCAAGCTGAAACCAAAACCTGCAGGAC